>NW_017673659.1:83669-125343 GCF_001879085.1 Nicotiana attenuata
ATAATGAATTACTAATTCAAATTAGGGAGTAGTTTCAAATTGGAGTTTTAAAATTATTTTAAAATAAAAAAACGAAAAATCTAATTATATATATATATATATATATATATATAATATAATATAATATAATATATGTATAATATATAGATATATAATATATATAATAGGAGAGTCAAAGAAATCTATATCTATATACATGTAGTAGGAGAGGCAAAGAAATGTTATAATGACAAGTGTCATAATTTCTATTAACAATATAATTATACTAAATATTGGATAATATAATAAATAAAAATACATAACGAAAAATTATTTGATGATTATATAAGTCCCTTTAATTTAATGGAGATTTTATTTATTAAAATTTAGACAATATATATTCTATTTATATAGATTAGGATAATCAAATAATTGTGATAATTCCAAATGTAACATCGAAACATTAACAAAGTGACAAATATTTTTTTGATATTGACCGCCCATTGCGCGGGTACGATTACTAGTTTCCATGTTAAAACATATACATAATCGATGTATTTAACTCAAACTAGTATAAACCACTTACCTCATGCTTGGTGGTGAAAATGGCACTCCCAAGTTGCTCCAAATCCGGCTCCCATGGAGGAAATGGGGTTGGAATGAGCCAAACCCCATTTTAAAGAAACCTCACTGCCTCCAGCCTTTTCGCACCTGCGGTCACTTGACCGCTTCTGCGGTCCAGGGATCCCAGCCCATTCCCGCTTCTGCGTCCTCTTCTCTACAGGTGTGGTCCCGCTCCTGCAGCGAGATGACCGCATCTGTGGTCCCAGCTCTCCCCACCAAAACCGCATCTGCAACCTCAGGGCCGCTTCTGCGGCTCCACACCTGCGCCCCAAGCCTTGCAATTGCGGTTACACCAGAAGGCAGCTCAATTCTTCTTCTAACTCCAAATTCGATCCGTTAACCGCCCGAAATCAACCCAAGGCCCCCGGGACCCCGTCCAATCACACCAAACAGTCCCATAACATAACGCGGACTTGCTCGAGGCCTCAAATCACATCAAACAACGCAAAAACCATGAATCACACTCCATTTCAAACTTGATGAACTTTAGAACTTCAAACTTCTTCATTCGATGCCGAAAACCTATCAAATCACCTCCGATTCACTTCAAATTTTGCACACAAGTCATATCCGACATTGCGGACCTACTCTAACTTTCGGAATCGGTTTTTGACCTCGATATCAAAAAAGTACACTTCCGGTCAAACTTCTCAAAAACCCTTCAAATTTCTAACTTTAGCCAAATGACTCCAAAATGACCTACGGACCTCTAAATTCACTTCAGATCGCGCTCTCAATACTAGAATCACCATATAGAGCTATTCATAGACTCGGAATTCCAAACGGACATCGATAACACTGACAGGAACTTTAACCCAACTTATGAAATTCTTCCAAAATGCTAACTTACATAATAGCGCTGAAATGCTCCCGTGTTATCCAAAACCCGATCCGGACATACGCCCAAGTCCAAAATCATCATACGAACCTGTTGGAACCTTCAAACCCTGATTCCGAGGTCGTTTACTCAAAGATCCAATCCTTGTCAGTTCCTCCAACTTAAGCTTCTGAAATACGAATTCTCCTTCCAAATCAACTCCGAACTTTCCGGAATTCAGTTCTGACCATGCGTACAAGTCATAATACCTGAACTGAAGCTGCTCATGGCCTCAAACTGCCGAACGACGCGCTAGAGCTCAAAACGATCGGCCGGGTCGTTACATTCTCTCCCACTTAAACATACGTTCGTCCTCGAACGTGCTGAGAACTGCACTGGAGTTGTTCGAAATCACTGTTTTTTACCTTGAGCACCTACCCGTGCTACCAGAGCTCAGTTGAGCACATTAACTCGATCAACTTTGAAGATATTCTCTTTTATTCAAACAAATAAGCTTAGATCCTAGTTCCAACACCCAACATTCTCTGCCAGGCCTGCTTCCGATATATGAACATCGTATCAATCAATACACGATGTACCAGAATACGACTGCATACCTTTGCTGAATTATCACCATGCACCACATCATTCACAGGACCATAATAACATTCTCTGATCATAACAACCGACATTCCCCGAATTTGATGTTCACAATGCACCTCATGACATGTATAAGTCTTGTTCCAGCTCTTACAATATTGTCATGACGGAGGAGACGTGTAGAAATTCATAACCAACTGCCGAGTCAACCAACCGTTGAGTCTATACTCCTGACAAGAATCATTACCTCATACTAAACCAAATAATGGTATTTGCTCCTTAATATACTTATATAATCCGACTGCACTGATCCTAGATCCAACAATCTCGTCTCACCCAGTATAAGTTGCTCAGGCAATAAGCCACCCCAGACATGACTAGAAGTCTCATATGATGCCAAAATGTGCCGATAGCCACAAACTTGAACGTGATACATGAGGAAAACGAACTCTAGAAAGGGCTAATCAACCCACATAACTACTTAGACGACCGAAAGGTGTCATGAACCTTCCTCAGAAAATGGGAAACAAAACACACAAAATAGAACATAAGGGACTGCACTCAACATCACTATTGCGGCGTGCAACCCGATCCAAACAACATACCCGTGGCGGCGTGCCACCCGATCCACGCATAGAACTCACATAAGGAGATACACACCGAGCTAAATTGCTCATTACTACTAAATACCGAATATCGTTTGCAAGCACGTTATGTGCATAATACCATCCTTGGGGAGACAGATAGCACCGTAAGTTACAAAACTCAAGCACAACTGAGGTGCGATTTATAGTCTGAATCACAAGAGCCATCCTGCTCACATAACACAATTGCTACGCAGAACCTCAACACATAAGAAATTCATCAAGCCGTTTCACAACTCACACACCCCAACATAGCATTGCATGAAATAGCCTACGATGAAATAGCACCCAACGTCCGAATACTTCTTCATAAGGAGCGCTATGCTGAAATGAACACATTCGTCCTAATATAGAGCCCACCTTCATATTTAAATCCATCCACAGACCCCAAGCCGATTCTGATCACACCGTACTAGGCAAATAACCTTTCAAGGGTCCATAAATACCCCTTTTTCCTATAACTCACAGGAACAACCACCATAATCGGAGTAAACCTCCACAGTCCACAACTCAATAAACCGAGTGCCCTTTAGGCGTAAAATTCTCAAATTAGTGATACTACCACAATCTTCATACTTAGTTTAAATCTTCAATCAATCAAATGAATACATGTCGCACTTATGCAATCTTCCTGTGAGGTGCGCTCCCACGACCTTCCGTACTAGATAACGAGTCTGCACATCCATAACAGCAGTCACAAAGATGTTGTAAAGCATAATAAGAACCTGCAACCAGGATGCAAAGCCTCATACAGAAACACCGATCTCAGGTGACGCCGAAGACAATACCAGCTTGCTCTAAACATCCCAATCCTTTTCTCTGCTCATTCGAGCTCGTCACATCCTTGTCAACACCGAATCATAACCTTGATCCTCACTTCCAAATTTCATACCGTTCACTTCACCTAACATGCCAATAGGCGATAGCGCCAAAATTTCATCATAACTCCTGAACCACTAATAGGGTAAACACTTCATCACCTAGAAACTTTTTGCTTAACTCTTTCCAAGAGAACCATAGCAACACGCAAGTAACTTCTCATAACCGTAGAACATTCAAATCCTCAAGTAGTGGTCTAAACCACCTTAACCCTTCTGGGATCCGCCTACACATAACAGGCCATAGTACTTGAATACTCCCAAATAAAATCAATTACAGCGGTCGTCGAACCTCGCACGTACCGTCACAAATCACATGCATAACTCATTCACGCTGAAGAAATTGATCACCACCACCATTGTGCCAATCCAACCATGGCTAACCAATCTAGCTTCTCCTAATTTACCCTTAACTTGCCTTAGAGATAATAATGACTCCATTCAGCCCATAACGAACTCAATCCGCACTCATCCCGAGTGGCCTTGTATCACGAGACCATGTTGTCTCAAATCCCACGAACCATTTTATACCTTCCTTGTGCGCACATTCGCATCCGCAACTGGTACGCCCATCTGATAACTTCACTACGAATCCGAAGTCATTTGCTCTTCCAAATGCTACACTGCAAGTCGAAAATATCATAGAACATCCCGAGCCTCTTACCATAATCTGCCACAAAAACTCGATTCTTAACTATACCGCGAGCTTGAAATCTTTAGGCACCACAATTTAACCTTTGAACTCACAAGGACCGTTGATCACCCACTCTGGCTTGTTCCCGAATATAATCAACTCCGAGGCTCCGCTGGCACATTTATACCCATCTCAATAAAGCACCCGACTGAATCGCTTTCCAAAGCCTGATCATGAGTAATAAGGCCAACTATAGCACGCATTTATCAATTCCTTTGCTCAAATTACCACTTATGTTCTTTTCCTCTAGCTGAAATAACTTACCAGAACGCCGAACCCGAAACTTCATAAGAAGATGACCATGCTACCCAATCATAGGCGGTGGGACTCTCCCACTTAGCTTAAAGCCACCATTACACAACTCTGGAGTCCCTTAAGATTCTTTCTTCATCATTGACATGATCTTGCACTACAACTCGCCAAATTCCCCTAAATCCTTCTGTTTGACCTGCCACGAACGCTCTGAATCTCTAGCAACATTCACATATTCGACCTTTTAGTGGGTAGCCAGTGAAATTCTTCGCATAAGCTTCGCCAACCATGCGACCGCTGATCTGCTCACAGGAGATAACCCATTTGTAGAAATTACGCATCGACATCTTCCAACATCACTGCACGGGGTACAATCACTACGACATCAGTAACTCATCCTGAGTCCGTACTCATTCACCAATTGTACTAGTCCGTTCACTTCTTATGGACATCAACTAAATGTGCGACAATACCCTCCAATCGAAAGTCATGTTGTATCATTCTTCATAACAAACAACTCATTTCTATTGTATCAAATCCCCCGCCGTATAATAGCCAATAATTCAAATTAAGCTCGTAGAACCAATCACCGTCCACTATCATTCCCAAATCATTCCAAACTTCTGTAAGGCGTGTAGTCATCCTGCCATTACACCCATATACTACTCTGTCAATCTCCCACTTTGGTCAAACTCACTCCTTTAAGCAACTACTCAACTCATGTCCCCCACACTTGGCCTACCAGGAGTTTTATCACCACAAGACACTTCCCACATGTCCATCCTCATCTTTCGCTGCCCAGTCTTTGCCTTAAATTCAAATATATCTCTGTAGCACCTGAACCAGTAGATGGTTACTCCATCAACCTAAAACGGAACATTCATAGTTCGATTGTCCTCCCTCCGTCGGAAATAAAATACTAATCGCTGAATCATGCTTTGAGTAAACCTCCTTTCAAGTCATACACTGCTTCCACGCAGTGACAAACATCCCACCATCACATCAATACCATGCGATAACCATTCATAAGCACCATAGCAACTTGTGCATAGCCTCAAAGCTCTCAAAAGTACGGCCACTAAGCTGAAACGACAGAATATCCTTCTGCAAGGTGACGACAATAGCCCAACCAACCACGCCGGGAAAAGCATCCCGCACCACATATGTAGTATCATTATAATTACCCACTTTTCGATTTATAACCAGTGCTTCGCGTTGCATAAGATTGAATGGAAAGGAAGTGAAGGCATAAGCCTCAATGGATCAAATCGCACGATGAGGAAATCAAGAAGGGAAGTGCTCCTAACAGCCCTGTAGTCTCTCGAAGATAATTACAGACGTCTATGTACCGGTCCGCGAGATTCTACTAGACTTGCTCATGACTCGTGAGACCTAGGGGAACCTGGTGCTCTAATACCATGTTGTCACGACCCAAAATCCACTAAGGGTCATGATGGCACCGGACACCACTGTCAGGCAAGCCAACACCAAGAAGTTAATTAAATTCCCATTTTTTGTAATTATTTAAATCATTCCTTTTATACATTAAACAATAAATAATGAAATTCACTGAATAAATAATGATGTCTTTAACAAACTTAAATATTGAATAATCTCATAGTTATCCCAGAACCCGGTGTCACAAATGCATGAGCAGTTTTTAGGATAAACAAGATATAATACAATAACTGGCCGGAATACAAATTGGACAGAAAGGAAATCACAATACAGTACTCTGAAGGAGACTCTGCCCGCTGCGGGTCGTCTCGAGAGGTGCAGCTCACCTAAGTCTCCGTATCAATATACCGTTGCGCTTGACTAGGCCACTAGTCATACATGTTCCTGTGCAACAAAAATGCATAACAAGTGTAGTATGAGTACAAAAACAATGTGTACTCAGTAAGTATCCCGCCTAACCTCGAAAAACTAGTGACGAGGGGTCGACTCCGACACTTATTAATGGTCCAATAATATTGGTACAGTAATGGAGTGAATAAACATGAAACAGGGTAAATATATGAAATAAACAAGTATGAAACACGTGATACAATTCCCCCTCTTTATAATTTTACTCAAGCTCTCAATTAGCAAATTCCCTCCGTAACCGGAGCATATATATAGATATAGTGGATTTCATTAAGGAAGTTGTCATAATTCAAATCAGGAAAAGATCCCTCAGATCCACTGGCTTCTAGCCAAATGTCACGCACGATTGCATATAGATATATATATATATATATATAGGAAACACGAGGCGTACGACTCGATCCAACATAAAGTAAATTGTGCACTGCCAGAGAGTCGAATGGCGCGAACCATAGATGCATCTATTTCCGCGCTCGCGAATCATACATGCGACGCGGTCCCCGCTCGCGAATCATACATGTGACGCGGTTAAATATAAATTTAATAAATTACCCCACTCGCGAATCATACTTGCAAGGCGGTCAAATATAAATTTAATATTTAGGTCATATCTCTTTCTTGAATTCTTTTTCAAAATAATGGAAATTCATCTTGAAACTTTTTAAGTAATTTACCTCGCTCGTAAAGTATACATGCGACGCGGTTACCCATAGATTTCTTAAGCTACTATAAGATTTCTCAATTCTTTTAGAATATACTAAGTTTAATGGAAACGCTTAAAAGCTTAAATTCTCCATTTAAATTCCTTTCAGCATAATTATTACGCAACCTCAATCTTATTTCTCCTCAAGGCAAACAGTAAACATATAGCAACAACAATATCAACAAGGCATAATATAGCCTAAAACTACCCAGACATAGGCATAATAGTAGCTACGCACGGACTCTCTTCACCTCGTGCATACGTAGCCCCCACAAATAGGAGCACATATTCAATTATTTCACCTATGGGGTTAATTCCCTTTTACAAGGTTAGAAAGGAGACTCACCTCGCTCCGAAGATCTATAACCGGCTCCCCAAGCCCTTCCGGCGACTCAAATCTATGCACCACGCTCCAAAACTAGCCAAATAAAGGGGCAAACCAATGAAAATACACCCTAATACTTATAACAATTCATTTATATAAATTTCCAACCCCGCTCGAGAAGTTGACAAAATTGCCCCCGGGGCCACGTGCCCGAATTCCGAAATTTGTCGAAGATAAAGTTTACCCATAACCTCACAAACTCAAATACATAATTTAATCTCAATTTCATGCCTAAAATCGTGGTCTAAATCCAAGAATTCAAATTTCTAGGTTTTCCTCAAACTTTCAAATTTTTACTACTTTCCATGCTAAAACATATACATAATCGATGTATTTATCTCAAACTAGTATAAACCACTTACCTCATGCTTGGTGGTGAAAATGTCACTCCTAAGTTGCTCCAAATCCGGCTCCCATGGAGGAAATGGGTTGAAATGAGCCAAACCCCCGTTTTAAAGAAACCTCACTGCCTCCAGCCTTTTCGCACATGCGGTCACTTGGTCCTCTTCTGCAGTCCCGCAGGTCCGGACCAAGCACCGCTTCTGCGGTCCAGGGATCCCAGCCCATTGCTGCTTTTGCATCCTCTTCTCCGCAGGTGAGGTCCCGCTTCTGCGGTGCGATGACCACATCTGCGGTCCCAACTCTCCCCACCAAAATCGCATTTGCGACTCAGGGCCGCTTCTGCGGCTCTGCACCTGCAGCCCAAGCCTCGTAGGTGCGGTTACACCAGAAGGCAACTCAATTCTTCTTCTAACTCCAAATTCGATCCGTTAACCACCCGAAATCCACCTGAGGCCCCCGGGACCCCGTCCAATCACACCAATGAATCCCATAACATAACGCGGACCTGCTCGAGGCCTCAAATTACATCAAATAACGCTAAAACCATGAATGACACTCCATTTCAAACTTGATGAATTTTAGAACTTCGAACTTCTTCATTCGATGCCGAAACCTATCAAATCACCTCCGATTGACTTCAAATTTTGCACACAAGTCATATTCGATATTTTCCGGAATCGATTTCCGACCCTGATATCAAAAAGTCCACTTCCGATCAAAACCCTTCAAATTTCTAACTTTAGCCAAATGACTCCAAAATGACCTAAGGACCACCGATCGCGCTCCCAATACCAGAATCACCATACGGAGCTACTCCCAGACTCGGAATCCCAAACGGACATCGATAACACTAAAAGGCACTTCAACCCAACTTATGAAATTCTTCCAAAATGCTAACTTAAATAATAGGCGCCGAAACACTCCCGGGTCATCCAAAACCCGATACGGATATACGCCCAAGTCCAAAATCATCATACGAACCTGTTGGAACCTTCAAATCCCAATTTCGAGGTCTTTTACTCAAAGATCCAATCCTTGTCAATTCCTCCAACTTAAAGCTTCCGAAATGCGAATTCTCCTTCCAAATCAGCTTCGAACTTCCCGGAATTCAATTCCGACCATGCGTACAAGTCATAATACCTTAAATGAAGCTGCTCATGGCCTCAAACTGCCGAACGACGCACTAGAGTTCAAAACGATCGGTCGGGTCATTACATTCTCTCCCACTTAAACATACTTTCGTCCTTGAACGTGCTGAGAACTGTACTGGAGTTGTCCATAATCATTATTCAACACCTTGAGTACCTACCCGTGCTACCACAGCTCAGTTGAGCACATTAACTTGATCACATATGAAGATATTCTCTTTTATTCAACAAATAAGCTTAGAACCCAGTTCCAACACCCAGCATTTTCTGCCAGGCCTGCCTCCGATATATGAACACCGTATCAATCACTACACGATGTACCAGAACACGACTTCATACCTTTGCTGAATTCTCACCATGCGCCATATCATTCACATGACCATAATAACATTCTCTGATAATAACAACCGGCATTCCATGAATCTGATGCTCACAATGCACCTCATGACATGTATAAGTCTTATTCCAACTCTTACAATACCGCCATGACGGAGGAGACGTGTAGAAATTCATAACCAACTGCCGAGTCGACCAACCGTTGAGGCTATACTCTTGACAAGAATCATTACCTCATTCTGAACCAAATAATGGTATTTGCTCTTTAATATACTTAGTATAATCCGATTGCACTGATCCTAGATCCAACAATCTCGTCTCACCCAGTATAAGCTGCTCAGGCAATAAGCCACCCCAGACATAACTAGACGTCTCATATGATGCCAAAATGTGCCGATAGGCCACAAACTTGAACGTGATACATGAGGAAAACGAACTCTGGAAAGGGCTACTCAACCCACGTAACTACTTAGACGACCGAAAGGTGACATGAACCTTCCTCAGAAAATGGAAAACAAAACACACAAAATAGAACATAAGGGACTGCACTCAACATCAAACTGTTGCGGCGTGCAACCCGATCCAAACAACATACCCGTGGCGGCGTGCCATCCGATCCATACATAGAACTCACATAAGGAGATACACACCGAGCTAAATTGCTTATTACTACTAAATACCGAATATCGGTTGCAAGCACGTTAAGTGCATAATACCATCCCTAGGGAGACAGATAGCGCCATAAGTTACAAAACTCAAGCACAACTGAGGTGCAATATATAGTCTGAATCACAAGAGCCATCCTGCTCACATAACACCATTGCTACGCAGAACCTCAAAACATAAGAAATTCATCAAGCTGTTTGACAACTCGCATGCCCCAATATAGCATTGCATGAAATAGCCTACGACGAAATAACATCCAACGTCCGAATACTCCTTCATAAGGAGCGCTATGCTGAAATGAACACATCCGGCCCGATATAGAGCCCACCTTCATATTTAAATCCATCCACAGACCTCAAGCCGATTCGGACCACACCGTACTAGGCAAATAACCTTTCAAGGGTCCATAAATACCTCTTTTTCCTATAACTTAGAGGAACAACCACCATAACCGGAGTAAACCTCCACGGTCCACAACCCAATAAATCGAGTGCCCTTCAGGCATAAATTCTCAAATTAGTGATACTACCACAATCTTCATACTTGGTTTAAATCTTCAATCAATCAAGTGACTACATGTCGCACTTATACAATCTTCCCGTGAGGTACGCTCCCACGACCTTCTGCACTAGATAACGAGTCTGCACATCCATAACACCGGTCACCCAGATGTTGTAAAGCATAATAAGAATCTGCAACCAAGATGCAAAGCCTCCTACAGAAACACCGATCTCAGGTGACGCCGAAGACAATACCAGCTTACTCTAAACATCCCAATCCTTTTCTCTGCTCATCCGAGCTCGTGACCTCCTTGTCAACACCGAACCGTAACCTTGATCCTCACTTCCAAATTTCATACCATTCACTGCACCTAACATACCAATAGGCGATAGCGCCAGAATTTCATCATAACTCCTGAACCACTAATAGGGTAAACACTTCATCACCTAGAAACTTTTTACTTAACTCTTTCCAAGAGAACCATAGCAACACGCGAGAAACTTCTCATAACCGTAGAACATTCAAATCCACAAGTAGTGGTCTAAACTACCATAACCCTTTCGGGGCCCGACCACACATAACAGGCCATAGTACTTGAATATTCCCAAATAAAATTAATTACGGCGGCCGTCGAACCTCGCACGTACCGTCACAAATCACATGTATAACTTATTCACGCTGAAGAAACTGATCACCGCCACCATTGTGCCAATTCAACTACGGCTAACCAATCTAACTTCTTCTAATTCACCCTTAACTTGCCTTACAGATAATAATGACTCCATTTAGCCCATAACGAACTCAATCCGCACTCATCCCGAGTGGCCTTGTATCACGAGACCATGCTGTCTCAAATCCCACGAACCATCTCATACCTTCCTTATGCGCACATTCGCATCCTCAACTGATATGCCCATTCTGATAACTTCACTACGAATCCAAAGTCATTTCCTCTCATTCTTCCAAATGCTACACTACAAGTCGAAAATATCATAGAACATCCCGAGCCTCTTATCGGATAGCCAGTAGAATCCTTCGCAGAAGCTTTGCCAACCATGCGACCACCGATCTGCTCACAGGAGACAACCCACCTGTGGAAATTACGCGCCGACATCTTCCAACGTCGCTGCACGGGGTACAATCACTACGACATCAGTAACTCATCCTGAGTCCGTACTCATTCACCAATTGTACTAGTCCGTTCACTTCTTATGGACATCAACTAAATGTGAGACAATATCTGTCAATTCAAAGTCATAATGTATCCTTCTTCATATCAAATAACTTCTTTCTGCCGTATCAAATCTCCCGCCATATAATAGCCGATTGTCACGATCCAAGTTCTCCCTCCATGAACTGTCATGATGGCACCTAGTCTCTACGACTAGGTAAGCCTAACAATTTGCGGAAAATGAATTAAAGGTACAAAACTAGCCAACTAACAGGTAAATATAAATAAAGTGTTTAAAATGCCGCTCGACATATACCATAATAACACTCCCAAATACCAATAATAACACTCCCAAAACCCGGAATCTCATAAATCACAAGCTAAAGAAATACATAGTGTTCTAACTCAAAAAATCAAAACAAGGAAAAATACAAGAAGTCTATAACTGCAGGGAGAATAGAGAGGGACTTCTAGGTCTGCGGACGCGGAAGATATACCTCGAAGTCTCTAGATCCCCTCGCCTCACGGATAGTATGGCTGAGCCGAAGAACCTGGATCTGCACACGAAAAACATATGCAGGAAAGGGCATGAGTACACCACAGCATTACCCAGTAAGTGCCAAGCCTAACCTCGGTCGAGTAGTGACGAGGAAGGTTAGGGCCCTACCGGTTATATATATAACAAGGTAAAATAGTATGAAATGTGACAGTATAATTGAAATACTAATAGTCAATAAAAATGAAAATCACAGAAAGGAATAACTCAGTACACAGAGATATAGACAGGGGATCTCCCAAGATAACGTTCCGTAGTCCCAAACGTAAATGTGCAGAGGATCTCTTGAGATACCGTCCCGTAGTCCAAATCATAAATGTGCAGGGGGATCTCCCGGAATACCGATCCGTAGTCCCAAAATAAATATCCAGTACAGGGGGATCTCCCGGGATACCGTCCCGTAGTCCCAAATATAAATGTGCAGGCGGATCTCCCAGAATACCGATCCGTAGTCCCAAAATAAATACACAATAGTATCAACAAGGAATTTTACCGTTTTATTCAAGTTCGTATCAAGAGGCAGGTAATTCCTACTCTAAACATGCTACACAGAATCCAAGTAAAGTAGTTAAAGCAGATAAGAAAGTTAAGTCACATAAGCATGCTTTCCTAAGCTAAACAGGAGGCTTCAAATACTAGTATTTCTCAATTAAAGGAAAACACAGATATTTAATTAATGGAAAATGGGGTTTTCAACAATTTGCACGTGTACGCACTCATCACCTCACGTACACGGCATTCATATAACAACAGTATCAAAATCCTAAGGGGAGTTCCCCCACACAAGGTTAGGCAAGCCACTCACCTCGAACCAGCTCAAAATCAATCCGATAACACGCTCTTGCCACGAGTATCCAACTCTGAGCGGCCCGAATCTAATCAAATCAATTACTTAACGTAAATAAAACTACAAGCAACTAATTTAACTAATGAATTTAAAGCTACGACGAGAAATTAGAAAGACGCCCAAAACTCCTCCCCGGGCCCACATCTCGAAATCGGGTAAAAGTTACCAATTTAGAGCACCCATTCACTCACGAGATCACTCGTCCAAAAATTACTCAATTTCGACAATTAAAACCCGATCAAAACCCAAAAACTTGGTTGGGGAACTTTTCCCCCAAATCTCCATTCTTCCACTCAAATTCTTTGATTAGATGTGTAAAACAACAATAGATTAATGAAATATAAACAAAATAGGGTTAGGAATTGTTACCCACTGATTTCCTCTTCAAAAATCTCACAAAATCGCTTTTTCCCAAGCCCAAAATTGAATTTGATGTTATGAACTTCAAACCCTCAAAATTTCATATTTCTGCCCAGCGATTACCATATCTGCGGTCATGGGGACGCACCTGCGGTCCCGCTTTTGCGGCTAGAGAACCGCACCTGCGAAAATTCATTAAGTCTCCATTCACCGCACCTGCGCTCCACTCCTCGCAGATGTGGTTCCGTTTCTGCAGTCTTTGAGCCGCATCTGTGACCAATGGTCTTCATGCCTCAGACTGCATCTGCGATTACCAAGTCGCTTCTGCGGCGCCGCACCTGCGGTCCAAAATCCGCAGGTTCGGAAACAACAGGTTCAGCAAATTCAGAAGTTGCCTAAGTCCAAATTCCAATCGTTAAGCATCCAAAACTCACCCGAGGCCCCAGGGACCTCAACCAAGCATACCAACCAATCCTAAAACATCATACGATTTCAGTCGAACCCTCAAATCACATCAAACAACGCTAAAACCACGAATCACCCTCCAATCCAATCCTAATGAACATGAAATCCCTAAATTCTACAATCGATGCCGAAACCAACCTAACCGTGTCCGATTGACCCCAAATTTTGCTCACAAGTCATATTCAACACTACGGACCTATTCCAACTTCCGGAATCAGATTTCGACCCCGATTTTGAAATTTCAGTATCGGCACGAAAACTCCAAAAATTCAACTTTCGGCATTTCAAGCCTAATTAAGCTACAGACCTCCAAAACACAATTCGGACATGCCCTAAGCCCGAAATCACCCAAAGGACCTAACGGGATATATGGAATTCCATTCCGGAGCCGTCTTCACACTTCTCCGACTACGGTCCAAATTCTAAGGCTTAAGCTCTAATTTAGGGACTAAGTGTCCCAAATCACTCCGAAACTCAAAACGAATCATCCCGGCAAATCATAATAGCTGAAATAAACTCGGGGAAAGCAGCTAATAGGGGATCGGGGCATTAATTCTTAAAACGACCGGCCGGGTCGTTACATCCTCCCTCTCTTAAAATATTCGTTCGTCCTCGAACGAGCATAGAGAAATACTTGAAGTGGTGAAAAGATGAGGGTAACGACTGCGTATATCCTGCTCGGTCTCCCAAGTCGCCTCCTCGACCGACTGGCCCCGCCACTGAACCTTTACTGATGCGACGCTCTTTGACCTCAGCCTTCGAACCTGCCTGTCCAATATAGCCACTGGCTCCTCAACATAAGATAGATCCTTGTCCAACTGGAATGAACTGAGATCCAACACATGCGACGGATCACCATGATACCTCCGGAGCATCGAAACTTGAAATACCGGGTGAACTCCTGCCAATCTGGGAGGTAAGGCAAGCTCATAAGCAACCTCCCCAACATGTCGCAATACCTCAATGGGACCAATAAACCTAGGGCTCAATTTGCCCTTCTTTCCAAATCTCATAACGCCCTTCATAGGCGAAACCCGAAGCAAGACCCGCTCTCCAACCATAAATGAAACATCGCGAACCTTCCGATCCGCATAACTCTTCTGTCTGGATTGGGCTGTGTGAAGTCTATCCTGAATCGCCTTAACCTTCTCCAAAGCGTCCTAAACCAAGTCTGTGCCCAATAATCTAGCCTCACTCGGCTCGAACCAACCCATCGGGGATCTACACCGCCTAACATACAGAGCCTCATACGGTGCCATCTGAATGCTGGACTGATAACTGTTGTTGTAGGCAAACTCTGCCAGTGGCAAGGACTGATACCTCTGAACTCCATCACACCCACGGAGCATATCCTCAAGAATCAGAATAGTGCGCTCGGACTGTCCGTCTGTTTGGGGGTGAAATGTTATGCTCAACTCCACCCGAGTACCCAACTCGTGCTGTACGACTCTCCAGAATGGTGATGTGAACTGAGTATCTCTATCTGAAATGATGGAAACTGGAATACCATGAAGACGAACAATCTCCCGAATAAAAATCTCAGCCAACCGCTCTGATGAATAAGTGGTATATACCGAAATGAAATGTGCGGACTTGGTCAGCCGATCCACAATCACCCAAATGGAATCGGACTTCCTCAAAGTCTGTGGGAGTCCAACTACGAAGTCCATGTTGATCCGCTCCCACTTCCACTCCGGAATTTCTATCTGCTGAAGCAAGCTGCCCGGTCTTTGATACTCATACTTCACCTGCTGATAATTGAGGCACTGAGCTACAAACCCAACTATATCTTTCTTCATCCTCCTCCACCAATAGTGGTGCCTCAAATCCTGATACATCTTCACAACACCCGGATGGATGGAATACCGCGAACTGTGGACCTCCTCCAAAATCAACTCCCAAAGCCCATCAACATTGGGTACACATATCCGACCTTGCATCCTCAATACCCCGTCATCACCAATGGTCACATATCTAGCATCACCATGCAAAACCTTGTCCTTGAGGACAAGCAAATGAGGGTCATCGTACTAACGCTCTCTGATACGATTGAACAAGGAACACCGAGAAACCTCACAATCAAAGACCCGACTGGGCTCCGAAATATCCACTCTCACAAACTAGCTGGCTAAGGCCTGAACATCCATCGCCATGGGCCTCTCTGCTGCTGGTAGATAAGCCAAACTACCCAAACTCTCCGCCCAGCGACTCAAAGCATCGGCCACAACATTGGCCTTGCTTGGGTGATACAAGATAGTGATATCATAGTCCTTCAGCAGCTCTAACCACCTCCTCTGATGCAAATTAAGATCCTTCTGCTTGAACAGATGCTGCAAACTCCGATGATCAATGTAGATCTCACAAGGAACATCGTACAAATAATGACGCCAGATCTTCAAGGCGTGAACAATAGCAGCTAACTCAAGATCATGGACAGGATAATTCTTCTCATGCACCTTTAGCTGTCTGGATGCGTAGGAAATCACCCTAGCATCCTGCATCAATACTGCTCCAAGTCCAATTCTCGAGGCATCACAATAGATAGTATAAGACCCCGAACCTGTAGGCTATATCAATAATAGGGCTGTAGTCAAAGCTGTCTTGAGCTTTTGAAAGCTCTCCTCACTCTCCCCCGTCCACCTAAACGGAGCACCCTTCTGGGTCAGCCTGGTCATAGGTGCTGTAATAGAAGAAAATCCCTCAACTAATCGACGGTAATAACCCGCCAAGCCAAGAAAACTACGGATCTCTATAGCTGAGGATGGTCTGGGCCAACTCTGCACTGCTTCCATTTTCTTTGGATCCACCTTGATCCCTTCACTCGATATTACGTGACCCAAAAATGCCACTTTATCCAACCAGAACTCATATTTCGAGAACTTCGCATATAATTTCTTTTCTCTCAAAGTCTGAAGCACTATCCTCAGGTGCTGCTCATAATCTTCCCAACTCCGGGAGTATACCAGAATGTCATCAATAAAGATAATGATGAACGAGTCAAGATATGGCCTGAATACACTGTGCATCAAATGCATAAATGCTGCTGGGGCATTGGTCAGCCCAAATGACATAACAAGAAACTCGTAATGACCATACCGAGTCTTGAAAGCAGTCTTCGGGATATCTGGCTCCCGAATCTTCAACTGATGATAACTTGAACGCAAGAATCTTAGAAAACACTCGAGCACCCTGTAACTGATCTAACAAGTCATCAATACGAGGCAAAGGATACCTGTTCTTCACTGTAACTTGTTCAACTGGCGATAATCAATGCACATACGCATAGAACCATCCTTTTTCTTCACAAACAAGACAGGAGCACACCAAGGTGACACACTAGGCCGAATAAAGCCCTTATCAAGCAATTCCTATAACTGATCCTTCAACTCCTTCAACTCAAGAGGAGCCATACGGTAAGGAGGAATAGAAATGGGCTGAGTGCCCGACAACAAATTAATGCCAAAATCAATTTCTCTATCAGGCGGCATGCCCAGAAGATCCGCTGGAAACACATCAGAGAAATCCCATACTACTGGGACTGAATCAACTGTAGGGGTATCAATACTGACATCTCTCACATAAGCTAGATAAGCATCACACCCCTTCTCAATCATTCGCTGAGCTTTAATAAAGGAAATAACTCTACTGGGAGTGTGATCTAAGGTACCCCTCCACTCTAATCGCTGTACACCTGGCATAACCAGCGTTACAGTCTTGGCGTGGCAATCAAGAATAGCATAATGGGGCGACAACCAGTCCATGCCCAAGATAACATCAAAATCTACCATGCTGAGCAATAATAAATCAGCTCTGGTCTCAAAACCACTAAGAGCAATCAAACACGGCCGATAAACGCGGTCCACAACAAGAGAATCTCCCACAGGAGTAGAAACATAAACAGGGGAACTCAAGGAATCCCGAGATATGCCCAAATGTGGGGCAAAATAAGAGGACACATAATAGAACCGATGCATCTCTATGACATACAATCGAGGACGACGACACCACGTCGCAGATAGAAATTCCACCACACATGAAAGCACCAAGTCTCGTCACTCTATCAACCCAAAACTGATCATTTATAGTTCGATTGCCTTTCCTCCGCCAAAAATAAAATACCGAATCTTTGAATCATACACCGAGTAGACCTCCTTTCAAGTCATCCACTGACCCGACATATGAGCAAGTATCCTACCATCACATCAACACTGTGCATAACCAATCATGAGCATCATAGCAACCTGTAGCCTCAAGCTCTCAGAAGTGCAGCTACCGAGCTGAAATGACATAATATCCTTCCGCAAGGCGACGATAATAGCCCAACCAACTATGCCGGGAGAAACATCCCACACCACTTCTGTACTTCTGTAGTACCATTAAAATTCCCCAATTCCAATTTATAATAAGCACTTCACATCACATAAGATTGAGTAGGACGGAAACAAGGGCATAAGCCTTAAAGGAAATCAAATTGCACGATGAGGAATCAAGAAGGGAAGTGCTCCTAACAGCCCTGTAGCCTCTCGAAGATAAGTATAGACGTCTCTGTACCGATCCGCAAGACTCTACTAGACTCGCTCATGACTCGTGAGACCTAAGGGAACCTAGTGCTCTGATACCATGTTGTCACGACCCAAAATTCACTAAGGATCGTGATGGCGCCGGACACCACTGTCAGGCAAGCCAACACTAAGAAGTTAATTAAATTCTCATTTTAGTGATTATTGAAATCATCCCTTTTATACATTAAACAATAAATAATGAAATTCACTGAATAAATAATGATGTCTTTAACAAACTTAAATATTGAATAATCCCATAGTCATCCCAGAACTCGGTGTCACAAGTGCATGAGCAGTTTCTAGGACAAACAAAATGTAATACATAACTGTCCGGAATACAAATTGTACAGAAAGGAAATCACAATACAGCACTCTGAAGGAGACTCTGCCGGCTGAGGGTCGTCTCGAGAGGTGCAGCTCACCTAGGTCTCCATATCAACATGCCGCTGCGCCTGACAAGGCCACTAGTCATACATGTACCTGTGCAACAAAAATACACAGCAAGTGTAGTATGACTACAAAAATAAATTGTACTCAGTAAGTATCCCGCCTAACCTCGAAGAAGTAGTGATGAGGGGTCGACTCCGACACTTACTAGCGGTCTAATGATATTGGTACAGTAATGGAGTGAATAAACATGAAACAGAGTAAATATATGAAATAAACAAGTATAAAACACGTGATACAGTTCCCCTCTTTATAATTTTACTCAAGCTCTCAACTATCAAGTTCCCTCCGTAACCGAAGCATATATATAGATATAGTGGATTTCATTAAGGAAGTTGTCATAATTCAAATCAGGGAAAGATCCCTCAGATCAACTGGCTTCTAGCCAAATATATATATATATATATATAGGAAATGCTGAGGCGTACAGCCCGATCCAACATAAAAGTAAACTGTGCACTGCCAGAGGGTCGAATGGCACGAACCATAGATGCATCTATGTCCCCGCTCGCGAATCATACATGCGACGCTGTCCCCGCTCGCGAATCATACATGCGACGCGGTCAAATATAAATCTAATAAATTACCTCGCTCGCGAATCATACCTGCGACGCGGTCAAATATAGATTTAATTTTTAAGTCATATCTCTTTCTTAAATTCTTTTTCAAAATAATGGAAATTCATCTTAAAACTTTTTGAGTAATTTACCTCGCTCGCGAAACATACATGCGACGCGGTTACCCATAGATTTCTTAAGCTACTATAAGATTTCTCAACTCTTTTAGAATATACTAAGTTTAATGGAAACACTTAAATTCTTAAATTCCTCAATTTAAATTCCTTTCAGCACAATTATTACGCAACCTCAATCTTATTTCTCCTCAAGGCAAACAGTAAACATATATCAACAACAATATCAACAAGGCATAATGTAGCCTAAAACTACCCAGACATAGGCATAATAGTAGCTACGCACGGACTCTCGTCATCTCGTGCATACGTAGCCCTCACAAATAGGAGCACATATTTAATTATTTCACTTATGGGGTTAATTCCCTCTTGCTAGGTTAGAAAGGAGACTCACCTCACTCCGAAGATCCATAACCGGCTCCCCAAGCCCTTCCGGCGACTCAAATCTATGCACCGCGCTCCAAAACTAGCCAAATAAAGGGGCAAACCAATGAAAATACACCACAATACTTATAACAATTCAATTTATATAAATTCCCAACCCCGCACGAGAAGTTGAATAAATCGCCCTCGGGCCGACGTACCCGGATTCCGAAATTTTTCGAAGAAAAAGTTGAACCTTAACCTCATGATCTCAAATATATATAATTTACTCCCAATTTCATGCCCAAAATCGTGGTCTAAATCCAAGAATACAAATTTTTAGGTTTTCCTCAAAATCCCAAATTTCTACTAATTTCCATGCTAAAACATATACATAATTGATTTATTGATCTCAAACTAGTATAAACCACTTACCTCATGCTTGATGGTGAAAATGGCACTCCTAAGTTGCTCCACATCCGGCTCCCATGGAGGAAATGGTTTTGAAATGAGCCAAACCCCCGTTTTAAAGAAAGCTCACTGCCTCCAACCTTTTCGCACCTGCGGTCACTTGGTCCGCTTCTGCGGTCCCGCAGGTGCGAACCAAGCACCGCTTCTGTGGTCCAGGGCACCCAGCCCATTCCTGCTTCTGCGGCGAGATGACCACATCTGCGGTCCTAGCTCTCCCCACCAAAATCGCATCTGCGACCTCAGGGCCGCTTCTGCGGCTCCGCACCTACGGCCCAAGCCTCGCAGGTGCGGTTACACTAGAAGACATCTCAATTCTTCTTCTAACTCCAAATTCGATCCGTTAACCACCTGGAATCCACCTGAGGCCCCCGGAACCCCGTCCAATTACACCAACCAGTCCCATAGCATAACGCGGACCTGCTCGAGGCCTCAAATCACATCAAACAACGCTAAAACCATGAATGACGCTCCATTTCAAACTTGATGAACTTTAGAACTTCGAACTTCTTCATTCGATGCCGAAACCTATCAAATCACCTCCGATTGACTTCAAATTTTGTACACAAGTCATATTCGACATTACGGACCTACTCCAACTTTCGGAATCGGTTTCCGACCCCGATATCAAAAAGTCTACTTCCGGTCAAACTTCTTAAAAACCCTTCAAATTTCTAACTTTAGCCAAATGACCTACGAACCTCTAAATTCACTTCCGATCGCGCTCCCAATACCAGAATTACCATACGGAGCTATTCCCAAACTCGAAAAGTCAAATGGACATCGATAACACTGAAAGGCACTTCAACCCAACTTATGAAATTCTTCCAAAATGCTAACTTACATAATAGGCGCTGAAACGCTCCCGGGTCATCCAAAACCCGATCCGGACATATGCCAAGCCTAAAATCATCATACGAACCTGTTGGAACCTTGAAATCCCGATTCTGAGGTCGTTTACTCAAAGATCCAATCCTTGTCAATTCCTCCAACTTAAAGCTTCCGAAATGCGAATTCTCCTTCCAAATCAACTCCGAACTTCCCGGAATTCAATTCCGACCATGCGTACAAGTCATAATACCTAAAGTGAAGCTGCTCATGGCCTCAAACTGCCGAACGACGCGCTAGAGCTCAAACAACCAGTCGGGTCGCTACAAGAACCTTTTTATTTTTTCACCACTATTGGCACGGATATCAAAGAAAAAAAGTCTATTTTTGTCTTCTAGCTATTGTTCAAACTGTTCTTGAGCTACTCATTTCTTTAGTTGCAACCGAGCCCATCTCGAAGGCTCGATCGGAACCAGTTTCAACGTTCAACTTAAAGACAGGCTTAATTGTTTCATCACGTATGGTTTTGCCGTTTTGTTTCTCTTTAATTTAATTATTTGTTGTTCTTAGATCATTCATGTTAAATTAAATCATGTAATCTTTAAACCGCGCACAAATTCAATTGTTACACATTTTGAGGGTAAACACACCTCTTAAGATATCGATGTTGATAGCTTATGAAAAATCTTATGTACTCCATCGGTAATATATAAATGTAAAAGGACACTAAAAGCATGAGTTTTCGCTATAGATATGATCTCATATGTATCCTCTTAGTCACGAAAATATTCATGCATGATGTAGAATTATATCTGAGATATGATTATCACTAATCTGCAGTTTACACCATTGGATCAGATTAGGGGTTGATCCGCCGTCTTTCAGATAGATAAATTTTACTCTCACTAATAGAAAACGTGAAAATAGGAATAGAAGAATTAAAATACTAGGAGCAAATTAGGAGATAAAACTAGGAGCAAGGAGAAAAGGAAAGGAAGATTATTAATGCCACTCAGATACATTTTTTAGATAAGGATGAAAATTAAAGTGGATAAAGTCATGTTATGACCATGTATCACATTTTCAAGATATAATTAATCTTCAAATCTAGAAATTCTAAAATGTCTCAACCATTAATTAGTCCACACTCACATCTTAGTATAAAAAGCTGAATATAATTTCTTTCTTTAACCACATTCAAGCAAAACATATTTACATAGTATATATCTTGCTTCAACAAGATACACAACAACATAGACTAGTACTTGCGTTTTCACAAGGTTTCTACATCTTATATAATATTCAATAATAGATATATTAATTCTCCTTCTATGTGAAATCAATTGTTTATTTACTTTGATGCCGTAAATATGTAGCGTCATTTTATCATGATCATAGCATTCTCTTCATTTATGCAAGAGAAATTATACTACTACTAATCATTATGCTTCACTTCATTTGAAGTGGCCTCGTGAACATTGGCAGATATATAGAAATCGTGGGTTCGACAGCAACCATTGTTTCTTGTTCAAAAATAAATAAATGTATTAAAAATGAACATAAATATAGTTAATTAGATTTAACTATAATATTTTAATCTAACATCTATATTTTGATTTTTTTTACATATGTAGAAGCATGAACTCCATCAATAACGGGTTGAACAAAAAGAAGGTGGTGTTCATAATGGGAGCTACTGGAACTGGAAAATCTCGTCTCTCAGTTGATCTCGCCACTCATTTTCCAGGAGAAATCATCAACTGTGACAAAATGCAAGTGTATAAGGGACTTGACATTGTTACAAACAAAATCACAGACCCTGAGAAACAAGGCGTACCGCACCATTTGCTAGGTAAAAACTTATTGCACCTCAGTATTTACACCAAACGAATGTATAGTAATTTAACTTTAATTTTCTACATTTGCTAGGTGAAATTGAGCCGGAAGCTGACTTCACGGCTGAGGATTTCTGCTGTCAAGCTGTTTACTACATAGAATATGTGTTGAATTCTGGCCATATTCCAATAATTGTTGGAGGATCTAATACTTACATTGAGGCACTTGTGGAGAATCCAGTGTTCAAGTTTAAATCTAAGTACAAATGTTGCTTCCTTTGGGTTGATGTTGCCTTGCCTGTTTTACACTCTTCTGTTTCCAAAAGGGTTGATCACATGGTCCATGCAGGTCTGTTTATAATTCTCTTCAAAAAAAATTGTAGTGGTTAATCGTAATTACAAAGTGAAAAAATTGCTATCATCAAAAAACTCTAATAAAATTAGAGACGTTCTAAACTTTTTTCTTTTCGTCATCTAATTTCACCTGTAATTATCTCATATATGAAAAAGAATTAACTACACGCATGCATGGAACGTGCACAATCATTGTACAAACGTACTAGTGCCATGGTTAATTATATATGCATTGATTTAGTTTCTTTTAGTTTTTCTGTTTTTAATCAATCAATTGATTCTTGAATTAGTTATGGTGCAGGGTTAGTGGATGAGGTACGAGGAATATTTGTTCCTGATGCAGATTACACCAAAGGAATCCGACGATCCATTGGTGTTCCAGAGATGGACATGTATTTAAGAGAAGAAAACAAATCAAATATTAATGAAGCAGCTAAACAGATACTCCTTGAATCTGCCATTGAAGAAATTAAGCTTAATACGTGCAAATTAGTGTGTTGCCAACTTGAGAAAATTCGACGTCTGAGGAACAAGAAAATGTGGCCAATTCACCAAATTGATGCGACTAATGTGCACAAAAAATCTGGAAAAGAAGCTGATGATGCTTGGAATGAAATGGTGTTGAAACCTTGCTTGGAAATAGTTGAAGAATTTCTCAAAGATGATGAAAAGAATGTTGAGGCAGAAACCAACATTAGAACTATGTTTCCATTTAAGAAGCTGCAAGTTGCTATCTAAGATTTAAATTAAATGTGATGTTGTAATTAATGATGTTTATTTACTAGTGGCTAAGTAAAGGGAAGGGGAAGGGAAAGGAGGAATTGAGAGGGCGTTTAATTTTATATCTCGTGAGACCTATATTGTTGAAACCCTTCAATATTATTATATCTCTACTTAATAGAAAATATGTTTTTGAAAATTTATCATCTTAAGGAATGGGCTATCAATGGATCGATTTTTATTAATAATTTCATCTTGAGTGCCAAATTTATGCTTGGTTTCAATTTTATGCGGAATTTTTCTCCACCTTAACTATAACTCTGTGTTTGGTATGACATATGGAGGTTTTTTTCACGGACAAAACTTTAATCAAAAATTATTTTTTCACGAAAATTACTTTCGTCAAAAGTATGTTCCGATGTTTGATTTATGAGTGTAACAGTAATGAAACGAGTAATATGAAGTTAAAAATTAATACGGCTTTCAAGAAAAATATTGTCTAATAACCAAGCACCATAATTAAATGGTTGAATACATCTGGAGACACGTAAAATTGGCACAATTTTTTATTTAGACACCTAAACTTAAGGGTGTTCCAATTGAGCACTTATAGTATCCTAAACATTTCCAATTAGACACTTCTTGCTGAGTTGGCACATAGAGTGAACTTCACCCAAAATAGGCGCTTGAAGAGCCCAAAAAACAGATTTTATCTTCATTTTTTCTTCTTATTTCTTTCTTCTTCTTCTTCTTCTTTTCTCTACACCATCACTTCCACCATTGTCTCCCCCACTTTCACCATTGTTGTGCCTCCACCATTAATTTAGCTCGAAAGTTTGTACCAACAATCGTTTCAGTTGATTGAAACCGAAGTGAGATTGTATTATTCATTTGAAGTCAAAACACCATTAATGGAGTCTTTAAGAAAGCTTGAAGGTTTAAAATGGGTTACTTGATTTGATGAAAATTTGAGAAATTAATATTGGGATTGTTTCGAGTCTTCGTGGGGAATCTTTAGCTGAAATTATAACAAATTTGGAGGAGTTTCTCTTGAAATTTTGGATTAAAATCATGGTTGGAACAAGAATACACATGAAGATAGCGAAGAACACCAAGAACAATGATTTCAAGAACACCAATATGTCCTTTTTTTGTCTTTTCTTTTGTTAATAATGTGTCATTTTCTGATTGGGTGTAAATTAAAGTTTTTTTCTTTTTGAGAATGTTATGTTATTTTGTTTACTAAATAGATTTTAAAATAGTTTTTTCTTTTTTTTAACTCAAAATGATATATGTTCTTTTTTTATTTGTCATTCGCCACGTCAGCAGCGAGTGCATTGCACACACTTTGTAAGTTTGGTTAATTGTAAAAAAAGTGCCTAATTGGAACAAGTTTAGGGTAATATAAGTGCTCAATAGGAATACCCTTAAGTTTAGATGTCTAAATGAAAAATGGTGCCAACTTTAAGTGTTGCATCAGCCTAATTAAATTAACTCCCTCAAAAAAGTATTTTTATAGAAAATGACTTGAGTACACGAACGTAACAAATATTGAACGGAATGGTTAGCTCATTGACTGAACAACATTATTGCGGAAATACAACGAAAGCTACACAAGGTTGGATACTAAATAAGGCAAGTTTGTTGATGGAGATATAGTTTACAAGGAAAGACTTGTATAAATATTACTAAAAAAGGAAAGTTCTAAGTTTTAAAGAAATCAAAGGTCACATTACTTTATTTTGAATGTTAATTATCAGACTCACTATTAGGAGCTATCTCTTATTATAGGTAAATTCAATCCGATACTATAAAAACTCTAATGTCAGTACACAAAACTTAAACCAAATCAAATGTCGTGACATAAAACATCAAACTTTATTAACATAACTCTCGAGTGATCAACACAAACTCTTGCCATAACATGAAATCGATCTTAACCCCACTCCAAGTTATTTAAAAAATAAAATAAGACAGCAAGATGACGCTAGGAACGTCTACACTTCCAAGAAAAAAGAAACAATTAACAAAGCCAATAGATAATGAAACAAAACAATAACATCAAGTGAAAGGGGTAGTCCGTACGATCATTAATTAAATTAATTAAGCGCAATTTGGAGAACTAAGATTGCATTTTGAGGGAAGATCCATGGCAAGAGTTGCATTAATCTTGAAAGCAGATATCATTGGACTGTTTTTGAAAGTGCAAAGGCAAGGCAAATCTGCTTTGCTTAAAGCAGTGCAGCATTTTTCAGATGGTGGCAATGGTTTAGGACCAGATACTGCTGGCTTACATGACATTAGATCAGCAATGCTTAAACCACACGATGAATCTCCTGCCGCCACCATTTCAAATCCAACGGCTGCAACCATCACAAGTGTCAAAAAGATGACAAGCTTTTGCTTTGCTTCCATTATTGAAGTTTTGGAACTTTTTTACTATCTTTGTTGTTTTGTGGATGGTGGTTTTGAGGAGTGTGGTTATAGGGTTTATATAGAGGATGAAGACATTGGCTTTAGGCTGTACTATAGCTAGCTAGTTGATGACTATTTTATTTTTGTTAATGACATTTCACATGCAGTTCTAAATGGAAACATGACATGTCCTAGCAAAATATAGTGATTTTAGTGCTTGAATAATTATGAGCAAAGTTTCGTCGGTGGCCTAAACCATCCCCTGTTACATTTTCGGAGTAAGATGGTTGAAGGTATAATTAAGCAAATAAAAATATGCACTCTTTAATTTAAGTTTTTAGATAAGATAGTTATATATGTACTTCATTATGATATTAGAGCAAGTACGTAGAGATTCTAAGTTCGAATTTTACCGTCACCCATCTAAATTGTCCAAAAATAATTAGATCTAGCTTTCTACTTGTGTTGATTTTTCAGCCTCCTACTCCAATAAACAATGTTATACTGATTAGGTTCAGGATAGAATTCGAACATGCAATCTTCATGATCCTGAGCAGTTAATCAAACGAGGATTCACATTTTTCATATAATTATGAATTTAAATGTAGTGGTTATATTTAGACCTTTTAAGATTATTTATTTCATGTCAATGAAATGTAAATTCATAAACCGAATTCGAGTATTTTAATTTCTTTTTGGTTCTTATTGTTGGGTTTTTTTGTATTTAATATATATTAAATACATAAAAGAGGGTGAATGGGAAATGGAGGGAAATGAAATTTTTGAGTGAAATTTTAAGTTTCCCCCCTTTGGTAAATGGACATTGTCCCATATTGGAAGAGGAAGAGGTTTTTTATGGGTATATAAGCAATTGCTCTTCTTCTAGATCTTAAAGAGTTGAGAAGAATGCAAGCCTCGCGCCGTCATCGTCGTCGCTCGCTCGACTGGGCTTCGACTTCGGCTACAGTAGTAAAATATTAATATTAAATCCAATCCGTTTTTCTGTTTTGGTAACAGAAAAGTTACTACCCTCTTCAATTTTCCCTCTTTATTTCCCCTCTTTATTGTTGAGTAAATGGCCATTTATGCTGTGGCAGTTTTGCATAAACAGTCATTCTGAAGAGTTGCACCTCTTCAGATTTAAGCCCAACTTTGGTTATAAATACAACACTATTCTGCTCAGAATTTCACTACGATTTTCTGAGTTTTCTCTCCTTCTGCATACTTTTAGCATCAAACAAAGTAAAAAGTAAGTGTGATTTGCTACCGAACTTTGTGTTCGCTGAAACACTGGGGTTTGAAGTACCACTACACCAGTGTGTAATTCGTTCTATCCTGTGAGGAAATAATCCATAACCTTAGGTACTAGGAGGGGATTAAATTCCTTAAGGAAACACTGTGAATTCAGTGCGCTCGAATTGGTTTTATGTCATTTCTGTTTATGTTCATTTCTGTTTATATTCATTTATATTTCCAGAATTATTTTACAAATACAGTCTACTAACACTTATTTTATTTTTGATTTTTATTAAGCTCAATGTGAATAAAGTAAAATTATTAAAGAATATTGATCATATCTCCTTACACAGCCGTCTAGAGATATCCTCCACCAAGAGTTTTCCTCATACTATATTCACTTTTTGATTCATGTAACTTAGTTGTTGTGGAACAAAGTATAAGTACATGGTAAACATTTAAAATTGACAAAATTAAGATAGAGAACGTACTTTTGTGGAATTCTGATTTGGAGAGAATATATATAGTTCACTAATTCACTATCACGTAGTTAGACATCTCGTGACTAACAGATTAAAGATAATTATTGATTAAGGAATAACTTTAAAAGAATCTGGACACCGACTAACAACAAATATTAAGGTGTTGATTAGGGGCAACAAATCTCGTCACTCGTGAGGAAAGGTTGGCAAAGTTGGCTTCACATATCACGGACTTCCTTTCCTAATTGTATAATTGCAAGTACTAAACTCTTTTTAAGACAAAAGAAAAAACAAATAAACCCACAAATTTTTAATGTCACGAGCAAAGATTTCTGATAAATACGGTACTTGACCTTCCCCTTGTATCATTGTAGTACTGTGGAACCAGGAAACATAAACTAGTAAAACTAGGTATTGATGCGCCCATGGTGTTAAATAGTACTCTCGCCATTCTATTTTATTTGACATGATTTGGAGTACGAAGGTCAAAGTATTTAAATTTCGATATAAATTGGTACATAAATATTCTAATTCTTTTTGAAATAATTTTTTCATATTTAGAAACTATCTAAAAATTATTATAAGTCACAATAATTAACTATTCAAAATATTTAAAAAGTATTTGAAAAGTTTATGCTCAAATAAAACGTATTGGACTTTCTAAGTAAATTGTATCATCATCACATAAATAAAGTAGAACAAAAGAAGTTATGTTATGAACAATAAAAGAAGAAGAAGAGTATTGCAGAGAAAAGTAGAGGGAGAGAATTCTTATTGATTTGTGATGAATTACAACGGAATAGAACCCTCTATTTATAGGGAGAAGGTGACTTAGCCACCAAGTAATAAACCCTAGAATCTCTCTAAATATAGACATTCACCATAAATAAAATTCTATTTATAACACTCCCCCTGAATGTCTATTCAACAGATAATGTGCCTCGTTAAAACCTTAACTAAAATAAAACCCAATGGGAAAAAAAATCTAGAAAAGGAAAAAGAGTACACATATCTAATAATACGCCTTTTGGTTGCCTCGTTAAAAACCTTGCAAGGAAAACCCAGTGGGACAAAATCTTGTAAGGGAAAAAGAGTACAACGCGTATTAACTCCCCCTGATGAGAGCATCAATTCACATCCTTATGCATTTGGATTCCAATCTTGTGCACCATCTTCAAAAGATCTCTTGAACGAATTTGTTTCACCTTGAAATCATCATTCCTAATAGATGTATTGTCTTCATATGATCTTGTTGGAATCGTCAGTTCAATATCTTCACATAAAGGTGAAAACCCTTGCTATCATATTATCATGCATATAGTTATAGCAAGATACATTTGTGCACAAATTGCACTGAGGAAGTGGTACTTCAAGATCAAGAATTGTATATGCTTCAAGCAACTTAAATCCTTCATGAATTGTCATATAAGTTAAGTCGTATAAGTCATATAATAGACTTTTGATGCATATCGAGTTTTCATGTCATGCTAGACATATAAGATACCCAAAACTGATTGCACATACCATTGACTTTATACTTTTAAGTGTTTGAACTACATGTCCAAAACTACATGTCTTTCATATGAAACCAATTCTATTTGAATTGTTTCTTCAGACTTAAGATCCTCATATATATATTTAGCGCTATCGTAGATGTCGTCGACAAACATTTTATATCAGTTTCAATATTTTTTCATAAAGACATAACATAGAGATCTCTTCATTCATATATTCAGGTACCTGAATCTCTCATGAGATTTTATGAAGTGTTATGTCATGTGATCTTCTAGATCACTTGCCTCCTTTTGTTATGATCATTTAGATCATTTGCTCATCTTCTTTTCAAGAAGTTTATTTGAAACCGATTTGTCTATATGCTTTAAGCGTATTATAGACTTTGTCCTTCTAGGACTTAATAGGAGCATTTGCAATGAGAATATAGTTACTTTCTTTGGGTCAGCAAATGCGTCTAGCATACTTTGCAATAAATTGCACATGAATTATCCTTTTATGAACTTCAAGTTCATAGTATCTTATTCGAGGATCTAGATGTACAAGTGATAATTCATTCCACGTAACCTTTTCTCAACTGTTTATCATGTCTCCCCCTCATGTTAGAAAAACTAACTTGTTTCCTCAACTTTGAGAACCCATCTTTGTGCGTTATGGTGTTAATCAAAATATACACCACACATCAATAATAATAAGGGAATTATTTGGTTCCTGATCATGAACCACTTGTGAGGGGAGAAAATAATACACTTTCGTATATAACATATATCAAACTGATATACAAAACTTTGTTCTCATAAGCAATTGTTTAGCTATTAAGTGGAGGCACTCAATAAATCATTTTGCTAAACCAGTTGTGATGTAGACCAACTTGTCAAGATGAACAATCTTGAATAAAAAATCTGGAAATTATGCTCTAAGTCAAATTATTGAGCAAGTTACCTCGCAAACACCATGTTACAGGTTAATAATAATCGCACATGTAACCATTTCATAGATGCATCTTATGTGGTATACATGGCAGGTGAATGGGCTCATATTCACCTTTGATATTTCCAGCATTCATGGGATTCGATCCCAATTTTAGTTGGTCTATTAATTAATGAGAACAAGCAATGTAAGAGAATTCGTAAAGAACTTTCTAGTTCTTTAATATTTACCCATGTGAATTCTCTTTTATTTTTGCACATCATACTTGAATTAACATGGCTAAACCAATTGTGCCAACTGGATAAATTATCAATATTGATAAACTTCAGGTTTATACCATGATGTGTGCAATTATGAATAAACTCTAAGTTTATTATGATATGGGTTTTTATATCAATAAATATCCACTTCATTGTGGTATTCTTTTGTTTATGTAGTACAAATTGGAGAATAAAGCGGGTAGCTTTTCACATACATATTACCCCGCTACAAGTTGTAGTAATAGAAGATATTAAATCTTTCCTTTATTTATAGTCTCAATATAATCAACCGCTTTCGCGTATACTTTGGAAACTGAATAAGTTTCTTTGAGACTTACTACAAAATAGTATAATTGGCTCTTGTAGAGTTCTCAATTAATTTTGTAGTACCACATATTCATCAACACCCATATGGTGAATATCTCTTTAAAAGAGAAAGTTATACCACTATGGTTATGGTCAAAATTATATGCAAGATCTGTTTCTTGCATTACTGTTGTCTTTTAATAATCACAATGCCAAAATATTTTGGCATACAATAAGTACGTGATCAATGACCATTCATGCCATAATAATGACATTATTTTCTTATATCATCTCAAACCTCCTTTTAGAGGTGAGTGCGGTGTATTCACTACCACTAGCACGTTCATATTCTTTGAAGAATGAATATGTATTCATAAATCAGATGTTGTCACATTCACATCATGAATGAACCATAATCATCTATATGTGCTTAATAAAATCTCATGTCAAATCAATAACAAATATTACTTTCACAGAGTGAAGGATTATTTTGAGAATCCTTATTATTCTCATTATCACAGTGATGACGATTATAATTTCGTCTATTGCCACGTCCACATCCATTGATACCTTCACGGTAATAATTTTGTCTTCTTTCAGACTTATCACATATTGCTATCACATTCTCTTAATGGAATGAGAATGGAGCAAATTCAATGGGACGAGTTTTCACTTCTTGTGCTCATGATCATACATGACTTTGATCATGGCAAGACATAGAAATTTTACCACTTCAGGTGGTTATAATTTCTTACAAACTCCATTAGAGTTATAATCAAACTTTGTTGTCTTTGCTTGTATATAAAATCAAATTATAGAATTTCAAGAATTTAAAAGAGAAAAATAAAGTAAAATACTTACCTTGAATCCAGAATTTAATCATGAAGGAAGTTCATGGAATAATTGACCTTCATTATGCTCAATCCCAAAGCTTCTACTCAATTGGTTAGAGTCTCGTGCTGAACGTGTTATGAACAATAAAAGAAGAAGAAGAGTATTGCAGAGAAAAGTAGAGAGAGAGAATTCTTATTGATTTGTGATGAATTACAATGGAATAGAACCCTCTATTTATAGGGATAAGGTGACTTAGCCACCAAGTAATAAACCCTAGAATCTCTCTAAATATAGACATTCACCATAAATAAAATTCTATTTATAACAAGTTATTTATTTTCTCTTTTCATTTGTCATTTGTTGAAGTTGAGAGTCTTGTGAAATTAAACTGTTTGTGAATCTATATCTATACTATATTAAAAGCACGAAGACCCTTAGGGAAATGGCGTTCGCCTTTTTTGCCCTTTAAATTAGACTTTATATTGGACAAAATTATAATTGTAATTTAATTATTTGCCTAATATTTAGAATTTTAAATTAAGGAAAATTTATTTATTAAGTCTTTCTTAATTTAAGCTATCTAGAAACTCCTAATATTTAGGAATCTAAATTGAGTAAAATCTTACTTATAAATATTGTTTCCTTATTTAAATCGTGTAGCTACTGTCCTCAAATTCGATCCTTTCATGTTTACATGTTTTAAATGCGTTTGGAATTGTAACAACTTTTGTAAATTTTTGTCTTCGTTTTGATTTTGTAGGATTGAACATGTACGAATCATTAATATATTTTCAAAATCTTTTTTATGTTGTTGTTGATTATCTTTTTGGATCATGTGAGTAGTGTTAATCCAAATTTTTTATATGTGCACAAAAAGTTTAATCTGACTTATAAAATTGCTATTTTTTAATTAAATTATTTAATCATTTATGATGGATAACACATAAATTATCTTTCATGTTAGATAATAGTTATTATCATTTAATTATATTCTAATATTAAAACTTCAAAATTAACTAAAATTTTGCTATTAATCTTTAATTATTTGAATTACTCGAGGAAGTTTTAATATTTAGGAATTCCAAATCGAATAAGATTTTAACTTATATAAATTATTTTCTTATTATTATTGCGTAAAAATATTTTATTCAAATTCATATCCAAAGAAGAAAATCAAAATTTTAAATTCAATTCATATTTATCAAGATCTAACAACAATCGTGAATATTGAATATCACCGGACTAAGTTGCACACGTTTTAATAATTTTTCTTTGAATCAAAGAATGATCGAGAATATTAAGATATATTGTCTTCTACTTTGGCTGAAAAATTCAATCAAAATTATTATATCATCAGTTCAAATGAGATAAATGAAGTTGGACATAATGACGAACAAGAAAACCAAAAACGACAAATTCAACAAAGAATAAGTAGAACTTATTGTTGTATATATATCGTTCGCGTCATTTTACCTTTTAAATACTAATTTTACGTTGGACTACGTTGTAATTTAGATTATTTTTCTAATATTTAGGATTTTAAAATATTTTGATCATTACTTCTTTTTTTTATCTGAACTGGGTAAATACTCCTCATATAACTCAAAAATATATAATCCAAATATTTTGAACTTTATAAATATTTTTAAAATGTACTACTTACCAAGTTGCCCCAATTATACCAACCACGATTTTCTCTTTCTCTTCTAATTTCATAATACTTATGAATATTTGGTGATGAAATTAGTTCATTCCCTAATTTTAGTGATTAAAAAGTCAAACCTTAAGGTAAGTGTATCCTTCCCAAACTCAAGAAAGAAAATAAGGAATAAGAAAATTTATCCAAAAAGAGTATTAACTAACATAACCCTAAAGTTACATGATAATTTTAGTATCATTAATAATCTTGAACTTATAATAAAAAATATTTCAGAGTTTAAACGAGAGATAGAGAGACGTAATTGATAAGCGTCAATAACACTTACAATTATGCAAATACAACGATCAGAAGTAAAATATTAGATGGATATTTTATCCCTTGAAAATAGGTTTTTATTGGATTAAATTATAATTAACTTTAAATATTTAAAATTTGGATGAGCTAATACTAAGAATTTGAATAAAAAATAAATTTTAATTAAAAAAATAATTGACTAATAGCAAAAAAAAATTTAATTCCCTTCTTTTTAAAACTATCCATATACGAAAAATTATTATTCAAGTTGATAAAAACTCATACGGTACAAAAATTTATTTCTATAACAATACATTGGCAAAGAGTGAAACTGGAGATAGAGCAAAATCGATTATATCAAATTGGTTAAGTGTAAACTTTAAGCGATAAGGATGAAACAGTAGAAGATAAAATGTATTCTAAATGAGTTGTAATTTTTCTTCATTCATTCTAAAGAATGTCAATTCTCCATATTTTTTTAATACATTATTTCTTGTAAAAATATTAACTTAACGGCGGAGGCAATCGAGAAAGCAATAATAATAAAGCATTCGAGGACTTGTATGAGGCAGATTACTTTTTAAAATTTTTTATTTACAACTCAAACATATAATATAGATATGTAAGATAGGTAGATAGAGAGGTTTTTTTTTCAAAATTGTATATTCATGAATATAGGATACACGCGCAAAACGCGTACCATAAGACTAGTAGACTGAAACATGCTAGAGTTGAACCAAAAAAAGGAGTGAAGTAGAGCTATCAAGATGGGCTACCCAGCCCAATCCAGCCCCACCCTTTATGGACTTTAAAATTTATTTGATAGAAGAATTAACCCAATAGCCGTCTTCCCAACCGCTTAAACTAAAAATAGCCAGTTCAAGTATTATATATGCATAATTAATATATTATATGTATGTAATTATGTTTAATCAATGTATAAACTATATATATGACTAGAAAAAATAAATAATGAATATGACCGGCTATTTGTGTAAGATCTCAATTTAATAGCCTGTAACGACCCGACCCGTCGTTACGGGAGTTACCGCCCCGTTTTCCCCGTTTTATGCTTCTATATATTTCATTATACGTGTTTGGAGAGTTTGACGTAATTCGGGTAGAGTTTGGTTAGAAATGAGACAATAAGTCTCTTTATGATAAGGTTAGTTTGGAAAAGTCAACCGAATGTTGACTTATGAGTTAGAAGGCTCGGAATGGATTTCCGATGACTCGACCAGTTTCGGGAGATGATTTGTGACTTAGGAGCGCAATCGGAACTGAATTTGGAGGTCCGGTGTGGAATTAGGCTTGAATTGGCTAAGGTTGAATTTTGGCGAATTCCGGATGGTAGGTGAGATTTTGATCCGAGGGTCGGAATGGAATTCCGAGAGTTGCAGTAGCTCCGTTAGGTGATTTTGGATATGCGTGCAAAGTTTCAGATCATTCGGAGGTGTTTAGGTCGGGTTTTAGATCAAACGCAAGTTTCGGAAGTTTTAGTTTAACTTAGGCTTGAATCCGTGGTAATTCGATGATTTTGGTGTTTATGATAGTGTTTTTATGTTACGAGCAAGTTTGAATGAAGTAATAGAACATATCTGTGCATTTGGTTGAGGTCCCGAGGGCCTNTGTGAAATCAAGTAGTCTGGACTTCATTGTAATGGGGTTGAAAAATAGATTTATGATTAGTAAGAACTGGAGGTTTGGGCCCATATTAGCCAACTGGAAGTACCCAGGCCATGGCCTTTTAATTCAAATTGGGCCCAAAGGTAATAACAACAAGCAAAACCAGGCAGATTCAAAAATTAACCCAACTGGGCTCGCTGGCTGCTTCAATCTACACTGAAGCCCAGAATTGCTGAATTAGGAGTAAATGCAAGATTCACGATTAATGTTAAAAAATTTACAGCATGATTAATTAATTAGGTTTTGTCTTCTGTTACTTTATTTTAGAGACAAAGTGAATAGAAAATTGTAGCCACCTTAAGAGTAGCCTTTAAATAAAAAATGATGAGATGAGCCTCACCCAAATAAAAATGCAAATTGCGGGGCCCTCAATAAATGCTACGTACATTTAGAATTCGGGAGGACCGTTTAGCAAATTTCACGGCCTTCCCTAAAGTTGAAAATGCGTAGATGCTTTAGGCGCGTATTTTAATAAATTTACCTTCCTAAATACGGGTGCACATTTATGTGACCCAAATCCAAATCTCGACGAAGTCGAAATGAGTTAACAATCACGGGTGCACTGGTGCGACGTGATTCAAGACGCATTTTCACGACGTTGCAAGTCTCATAATAAAAAATATATAATAAAAGCGGTTTAAAACAAAGGGCACATAGGTTAGAATATGTTTTAAAATCAGATAAAAGCAAATACAACAGTTGAGCGACCGTGCTAGAACCACGGAACCCGGGAATGCCTAACACCTTCTCCCGGGTTAACAGAATTCCTTACTCGGATTTCTGGTTCGCAGGCTGTTAACAGAGTCATAACTTCCTCGGTTCGGGATTCAACCGGTGACTTGGGACACCATTAATCTCCCAAGTGGCGACTCTGAATATTAATAATAAATCCCGTTCCGATTGTCCTTTAATTGGAAAAACTCCTTTATACCCTAGCGGGTGTAGGTAATTAGGAGGTGTGACAGTAGGTGAGATTTTGATCCGAGGGTCGGAATGGAATTCCGAGAGTTGCAGTAGCTCCGTTAGGTGATTTTGGATATGCGTGCAAAGTTTCAGATCATTCGGAGGTGTTTAGGTCGGGTTTTAGATCAAACGCAAGTTTCGGAAGTTTTAGTTTAACTTAGGCTTGAATCCGTGGTAATTCGATGATTTTGGTGTTTATGATAGTGTTTTTATGTTACGAGCAAGTTTGAATGAAGTAATAGAACATATCTGTGCATTTGGTTGAGGTCCCGAGGGCCTCAGGGTGAATTAGGGTGGTTAAACGAGAGTTTTGAGGTGTAATTGCAGGTCAGATTTTTCTGTCATCTGGTGTTTCCGCTTCTGCGGAAATGGACCGCAGAAGCGGTACCGCAGAAGCGGGTACGTGGTCGCAGAAGCGGTCGTGGCCGATTAGGGAAATTCCGCAGATGCGGAAGGTGGCTCGCACCAGCGGGTCCGCATAAGCGGACAAGGTGCCGCAGAAGCGGTCTTTGAAGGAACCGCAGAAGCGGACTTCGCATCGCATAAGCGAAGTCCGGGCTTCTAAGTGAAAACCGCTTAAGCGGAAATGTGGCCGCAGAAGCGGTCCCGCATAAGCGAAAGCGGGACCGCAGAAGCAAAAATTGCTGGGCGACAGAAGGGTTTTAAAATAATATTTCATCCGCGACCCTTTCATATTTTTCCTCCATTGTTGACGTTCTTAAGAGCTTTGAACAAGGAAATTCGAGGGTTTTGACTGAGAATCACTTGGAGGTAAGTTCCTTGGCCTAAATATTCGAATTTATTAGAAATTACATGGTAGAAAATTCATCAAAAACGGGTTAGGGCTTGGAAAGCTGTGATGTAAAAATGGAATTTGGAGGGTCAAACGAGCTCCGATTTTGGTAAACTTTATACGCACGGACTCTTGGCGAGACGAGGAATCAGTTGGTGTGATTTTCGGAATTTTTCGAGAAGTGGGCCCGGGGTTCGGGTTTTACCAACTTCGTGAATTTTAGTACTTTTCGAGTAATTTTGATTGGGTTATGTTTCTTTAACCCATATTTATGTATTCGTTGTGATTTTGACTAGATTCGACGCGAGGAGGTCGATACGAAAGGAAAAGGCATTGCGGACCATTCTACGGCCGGATAGAGGTGAGTAGTTGGTGTATATGATGGCCTGAGGGTTTGAAACCCCGGCTTATCACATTGTGACGATATTGTAGGGCGTGACTCGCACCCCATGGCAGGTGCGGGATTAGTTATGACTGGGGATTGATACTTAGTCCATCCCGAACAAGAATGTTTCTATATTGGCAACTGATACGCACCCTGTATTGAATATATCTGGGCTTATTGCCGTGTTTTGGGCCTTGTGCCGATCTGTAGCATCCTTAGAGGATGAATGTCATTGTGATAGCATGCTTTGTATAATCATTGATCTCAGTCCTGTGTTTAATCACTGTTATGAAACGCTAAGTCACTTTTCCTGAAGTTAAATATCTAAAGTATATTCTTCTTAATAAATTGGAAATTGGGAAATTAATTGAATCTGTTACGTGACTCATATGCATATTGTGGACTGAGTATGGATCGGGCTGCACGCCGCAGCAAATCGTATGATTATATTGCGCTTGGGCTGAAGGAGCCCCTCCGGAGTCTGTACACACCCCCAGTGAGCGTCGTCGACGTTAAATGGATCGGGCTACGCGCCTTAGCGGTCATGTGCATTGCATTGCATCTTTACATTATACTTGACTGATATATTTTGAGTTGTTTTGCTGTTAGTTCGTAGTTAGGTGTTGGGCTGTTAGTTTTAGCTTTACTTTGTGGCATTTCGTGGATTTCTTATCTTCAGACATTTTATATGCTTATTACTCACTGAGTCGGTAGTACTCACCCCTACTCCCTGCACCTTGTGTGCAGATTCAGGTACACCGGAGGCTTAGCTGAGCTGTCTTTGTTTCCCAGAGCTTATCAGAGTTGTTGAGGTAGTTGCTTGACGTTCGCAGGACCTGACTACTCTTCCTATTTCAGTTTTATTTATATATACATTTCCATACTTGAGTATTTTCGTTCAGATATTGTTATTCAGATTGTTTTAGAGGCTCTAGACTCGTGACCCCAGGTCTTTGGGAGCGTTTTATCAGACTTCGTATTTTTCTCAGTATTATTCTATTATAAATATTGGATTATTATTCTAAAACTATTATAATCTCTTTAGATTGTCGGTTTGAGGTTTACAGTTAATTTGGGAACCATTGTGGTCTGGCTTGCCTAGCAATGTTGTTGGGCGCCATCACGACCGGGTTTGGGGTCGTGACAAGTTGGTATCAGAGCCTAGGTTACTAGGCCTCGCGAGTCATGAGCCGGTTTAGTAGAGTCTCGCGGATCGGTACGTAGACGTCCGTATCTATCCTCGGGAGGCTACAGAACCTTTAGGAAGCACTTCACTTTTTCGAAATTCAAATCGTGCGGCTTGTTATTATGAAAAAAACTAAATTTCGTATTCTATTCTCTCGCAGATGGCGAGAACCCGCGCTAACGGACGTGGCGGACGACCACCGGTGCCACCTAGAGGTCGTGGTCGCGGTAGAGGCAGGGCAGCAGGGACAGCACTTGCTGACCCACCAGTTGACCAGGCTCAGGGTCAGATTCCAGCACCAGTTGACCAGGCTCAGGGTCAGATTCCAGCACCAGTTGACCAGGCTCAGGGTCAAATTCCAGTTGTAGATGCTCCAGCAGCACCTGTTCAGGCACTGGCAGTGCCCATCGTGATTCTTGGTCTCCAGGAGGCCTTGGCTCAGACCAGGGGTGGTCATCAGACCCCCGATGCTCGCACACCCGAGCAGGTTGTTCAGGGCTTATAGACACCTGGGGTAGCTCCAGCTCAGCCAGTTCAGCCAGCTGCACCAGTTGCAGCAGTTGTTCCAGTTGCGCCAGTCGCACCAGCCCCAGCTCATGTGGTTCCAGCTATGCCGGATGACGAGTAGCGTCGGTTGGAGAGGTTCGGTAGGCTTCAGCCCCCGACATTCAGTGGTGTTGAGGGCGAGGATGCCCAGGGTTTTCTGGATAAGTGCCAGCGTATGCTTCGTACTGCGGGTATTCTGGAGTCTAGTGGAGTGGCTTTTATTACCTTCCAGTTCACAGGGCCTGCATTTAATTGGTGGGAGGAGTTCGAGAGGCGTAGGCCTATTGGAGCAGCGCCCCTCACGTGGCAGCAGTTCTCTACGGTATTCTTGGAGAAATATGTACCCCAGTCTCACAGGGAAGAGCTGCGTCGTCAGTTCGAGTGGTTGACTCAGGGAGATATGACAGTGACTCAGTATGAGTTGAGGTTTACACAGCTAGCTCGGCATGCTACGTGGATGATCCCGACAGATCGCGAGAGGATCAGAAGGTTTGTGGATGGTCTCAACTATCCGATTCGCATATTAATGACTAGAGAAAGGGCTACAACAGTTACATTTGAGGAGGTAGTTGATGCGGCTCGTCAGATTGAGACAGATCGTCGTCGGGAGCGTGAGGAGAGGGAGGCTAAGAGGCCTCGAGGTTCAGGTAGTTTTAGTGGTGCTCCGTCTAGGGGCCAGTTCCAGCGAAGCAGAGGTCGTTCCTTCAGACCTCCTCAGTCAGGTCGTTCAGGGTCTAGTAGGGCTTCGTCAGGCCGTGGTCATCAGGGTCATCCGCAGAGCCAGCCTGCACTGAGTGCCCTTCCAGCTCAGAGCTCTGCTCCTGCTTCTTCAGCCCAGGGTTCATCTGCAGCGAGGGGTTCCCATCAGTCCCCTTCTCCAGCTCCAGGTCGTTGCTACGAGTGCGGTGAGTTGGGTCATATGAGGAGGCAGTGTCCCCGGTTCCGTAGTAGACAGTCTCAGCAGAGGGATCAGCCCTCATCTTCTGCTTATGTTTCTTCAGCACCCACTCAGTCAGCTAGGAGTGGAGGTCAGGTAGCCAGAGGTCACCCTAGGGGTGAGGACCATACTGGCGGTGGTCAGGCTCGATTCTATGCTCTTCCAGATAGGAAAGACGCCAGTGCATCAGATGCAGTCATCACAGGTATTATCTCAGTCTGCCACAGGGATGCCTCTATCTTATTTGATCCCGGATCTACCTACTCCTATGTATCTTCATATTTTGCTCATCATTTGGGTACGACCCGTGGTTGTCTTGCCTTGCCTGTGCATGTATCTACCCCGGTGGGTGATACTGTTATTGTGGATCACGTATATCGATCCTGTCTTGTTACTATTGGGGGTCTGGAGACCCGAGTTGACTTGTTATTATTGGGCATGGTGGATTTCGACGTGATTCTGGGTATGGATTGGTTATCTCCGTACCATGCTATTCTGGACTGTCATGCCAAGACAGTTACGTTGGCTATTCCGGGTATTCCGAGGATCGAGTGGCGAGGCGTGATTGACTATGTACCCGGCAGGGTGATTTCCTTCCTAAAAGCCCAACGGATGGTTCGAAAGGGTTGTTTGTCGTACTTGGCTTTCGTTAGAAATGTTGGAGCTGAGACTCCTAGTCTTGATTCGGTTCCCGTTGTGAGGGATTTCCCTGATGTGTTTCCAGCGGACCTGCCGGGCATGCCGCCGGACAGGGACATTGATTTCGGTATTGATCTGGTGCCGGGCACTCAACCCATCTCTATCCCTCCCTATCGTATGGCACCAGCGGAGTTAAAAGAGTTGAAGGAACAGCTTCAGGAACTCCTAGATAAGGGGTTCATTCGCCCGAGTGTGTCACCTTGGGGTGCACCAGTGTTATTTGTAAAGAAGAAGGATGGCACAATGAGAATGTGCATTGATTACAGACAGCTGAACAAGGTGACAGTGAAGAACAAGTACCCACCACCCCGTATTGAGGATTTGTATGATCAGCTTCAGGGAGCAAGGGTATTCTCTAAGGTTGACCTTCGATCGGGCTATCACCAGCTGAAGATTAGGGATTCAGACATTATGAAAACGGCTTTCAGGACGAGATATGGGCACTACG
>NW_017673660.1:0-27650 GCF_001879085.1 Nicotiana attenuata
CTTTGGCTTTGATCTGTTTAGTAACTTCCTCCTTGATTATTAGGCTCGTGTCTGGTTTCAACTTTCTGAGTTTCTGCTTCACTAGCGGACACATTGGATTGGTAGGTCATTTGTAAGCCACTATGGATGTGCCAAAACCGGTCATGTCATCATATGACCATGCAAAGATATCCTCATATTCCCTCAAGAAATGAATGTACTCCTCCTTCTCTGTCGGTGATAAGTGAATGCTTATGCGAGTCTCCTTGACGGTATCGGCATCTCCCAAATTTACTGCTTCGGATTCGTCCGGGTTGGCGTTAGGCTTATTCTCAAAGTTCTCCACCTCTCAGACAATTTCTTTAGGTATTTCATCTTCTTCCTCCTAGTCACTATCCTTATATTGTGTTGTCTCGTTATATGTCACAGTCATCGGTTCATCAGGAAAAGTAACAATAATGCTGTGGAAAGAAAATATGAAAGATAATAATGAATAATAAATAGCAATGCATTGATTAAATTCGAAAATATCCAAAACAAATACGGCTCGATGAATCGAAAATTATTTTGAAACAAAATGCATCTTTAAAACAAAATTACTGAAAACATCTGAAATGCCTAGCATGGCTATAGAAATATATTAGGCTAAGTGCCAAGCAACCCAGGGACTTGGCAGGCCCGGGATGGTGTGGCAGTCCAATTCCTGAGAATGGCTCCCTTCTCCACAGTCCGAATAGCGAGGCCTTCTTCTCCCTCCTCCTCAATTATCGCATTGCAGTCCATATCCTCGTCCTCTAAAAACAAATTCCTCAGCCCAGCTAAGGCTTCTTCCTCTGCAGTTCGCCATATTATATCAGCCTAGTGAAAAGTTTGACTTAGATGCGACACTGGTTGCTCGAGAGAGTAATAAGGACCACTCCATGGAGGCGACCAGTCATCATACTCTTGCCATGTATATTGGTATCTGAGCCCGAAGGTTGTACCATGATATTTCAGTTGTATTGGTTTAGTAATTCCATGGAGATTCTTCCAACTCCCATTGCCGGGTTCATACCCAGTCCATGCCAGTATGCTTTCTATCTTGTTACTCCACCATTTATCCTTCTCAACTACATTTATGTGTTCAATGTGGTGATAATTTTCTCCTCCTAGCCTTCTTCTGTTCCCGATAACTGGGATGGTTTGACTGGTGTAGATACAATTACTTCCATCTCCGTGAATGATCACCTCCTGATGGTTCCATTTGAACTTCACAGCCTGGTGTAGTGTGGAAGCCACGGCCCCAGTGGCATGTATCCAAGGTCGACCCAACAGAAGATTTTATGAAGCTGATATGTCAAGCAATTGGAATTCAATATTGAACCACGTTGGCCCCCTCTGCAGACAAAGATTAATCTCCCCAATTGTGGCCCTTTGAGACCCATCAAAGGCTTTCACGTTCATACTTCCTGCCCGTATCTCATGGTTACCTTTTTCCAATCTTTTCAGAGTATCCAACGGACAAATATTGAGGCTGGAACCTCCATCGATCAAGACTCTGGCAATGAATTTGACTTCAAATTGCAACGTGACATGCAATGCTCGGTTTTGATTCGACCCTTCACGCGGTAATTCATACTCGTGAAAAGTGATCTTATGACTTTCCAGCACCTTCCCTACCATGTTGGTCATTTCTCCGCAGGTGATTTTTTTAGGCACATAAGCTTCATTCAACACATTCATCAAAGCATTCTTGCGCGCCTCTGAATTTTGCAGTAGTGACAAGATGGACATCTGGGTAGGGGTTTTGTTCAAATGATCGATGACGGAATATTCCTTTGCCTGTACTTTCCTCCAAAGGTCATCTGGTCCAGTTTCAATGATAGGTTTCTTAGTAGAAGCCTCCTTTCTCTATCCTCCCAAGTGTTCGAGTGTATAGATCTTTCCCGTTCTGGTCATTCCTTGTGCGACATCAGATTCTTCCATCTTTGCCTTTCCTTTCCGCCTAGCTTAGGCAACGTAATCCCACGGTATGGCTTTGGAATCAATTGGAGGTGTGGTTGATACCATCACTGTAAAAGGTATGGCCACTTCTACCTCAAATGGAACACGTGTGGCTGCAGGTGGAGCTACCTCTACCTCAAATGGAAAACGTGTGGCTGCAGGTGGAGCTACCTCTACCTCAAATGGAACCGATGCGGCTACCTCAACATCGACCGGTGACTGTGTCTGCACTATAATAAAAGTGAGTGTGACTGTAGATTTAAAGTCATCGCCTTCCCGAATAACCCCAATTGACCCCTCAGGATCCCATTCCTCATTCGTCTATATCACATGTATCCCACTGCCCCTATGATCTGGGAGAGGACTGTTGCAGACGTTGGGTGTAGTTTCCTTGGCCTGTATGACCTTGTTTTCAATCAATGTCTGGATTTTATATTTTAATGTTTGGCACTCATCAATGGTGTGCCCCTTCATACCGGAATGGTATGCACAAGTCTTATTTGGGCTAACCCATTGGGATGAGTTCTCTGCGGCCACAGTAGGGAAGGGAGTGACGTAACCAGCGGCCTTCAACCTTCCATATAGCTGGTCAATAGGTTCAGCAATGGCAGTGTATTGTTTTGGTGGTTTGCGATCAAAGTTAGGTCGGGGTCTTGGGTAGTTTTGGCGAGTCGGAGGTGACTGAAAATGAAATGGTTTGGAATTATAGGTGTGATAGGTAGTGGCTGGTTGGGAATATCTTGGAGATGAGGGTTGGTATGTGGGTGGAGGTGTTTGGTATGTGGGTAGGTGTTTGGTATGTGAGTGGAGATGTTTGGTATGTGAGTGGAGATTTTGGGCCCTGAGCTACCATTACTGCCCCCATGTCTTTCTTCTTTGATATGCCGCCAGATTGTAATGCCTTGTTCGTGGCTTGTAGTGTCTCAAAGTTTGTTACTATCCCTCTCTTGATGCCTTCTTCGATCCTTTCAACATGTTTGATGGTATCAGAGAACTTATGGTTTTCAATAACCATCAACCTTTCATAGAATTGCGGATCCTGTGCTCTAACGAAGAATTTGTTCATCTGTTCCTCGTCTAAAGCTAGCTTGACTTTCGCTGCTTCTGACCTCCAACAAGTAGCATACTCGTGGAAAATTTCGGTGGGCTTCTTCTTGAGGTTCTGAATATAGAAGACATCTGGCGTATTTCTGTGTTGAACCTGATTCGGTCCATGAAATTAGATGCCATACTCACCCAATTGGACCATTTCTTGGGATCCTGGCTGATGTACCAAGACAGAGCATCTCCCGTAAGACTCCTCACAAAAAGCTTCATCCGGATCTTTTCATCCTTTTCGACCCCGACAAGCTTGTCACAATAATTCCTTAGATGAACCTTGGGATCACCTGTACCGTCAAACATTTTGAACTTGGGAGGTTTGTAACCCTCCGGCAGTTCTACATCCGGATGTATGCATAGGTCTTCATAATTCAAACCTTATATCCCTTTGCCTCCTTCGACACCTTGAACTCGACTTGCCAAATTCTTGAGTTCCTCAGCCATGTTTTTGATGAGCATGTCCTCTCAACGGATTCTGGTGTATAGGAGATTGGTTGAGTAGAGTGAGGCACGGTTTCCACATATATAGGGTTATTCTGGTGAGTGTCAGGGACTTGGGTGTAGTGGTGGTCGTTGGTTGAGTTTTGAGGATCGGGAATGGGTTGCGTTGTGTTCTGAGGAGTGTGATAGGTAGTGTCTTGTGGGTACTAGATTGGTTGATGATGGTGTTGCGGTGGGGTTGGTATCAGTACATGATTGGGATTTTGAGGTAGAGTTGCATATTGATGTGGTGCGGCAGGGTTTTGTGGATGCTGGTTTGATGTATTTTGGGGAGGTTCTGGGTTTTTGGTGTTTTGTTGGTTGATATCAAGGACGTTCAGGATGAGGGATAGGTTTTCTAAGTTGCGGACCTGCTCAAGTTCTCCCTGTAGCTCTAGTATCTTTTGTTCCAACCGTAAAACCAAGTCATTTGGTGCCGGAGTACTCCGACCGTCTAAAGTTTCCGCATGCATTTTCCTTTCGAATACCACGTAAGTCATCCATTTTAGCTTTCCCTCTGCTCTATGTATTACTTAGATGGAGGAGGTGGAGGGCCTCTAGATATGGTGTGATATGCTGATGATGCCAGTATGTGCTAACCAACCTTTGGGGAATGGGAATAATCAAAAGAAAGAAAAAAAAGGGAGCCAAGTCAGTAATGATTCTAAAAAGTTTGCACTACTTAAACACATATTTTGGGAATATAAATTTGCGTCCTAATTTGGGAGCCCCGTTGTGCCCGAGGTAGGCCTAGCGACAAATAAATTTTGAGAAATTTAGTGCCAATAATTGCCTCATTTCATTAATGTGAAAATAGACGACCCAAAGCGATACTAAATTAAATAGTGTCACTAATGGCACTTGGCCTTATTACATTTTGAAAGCAAGTAAACCTAATCTACTTGGTCCCAGAAGGACCTTCTCCAGACTGGATGCTCTTGTCGATCAATTCCCCCAGTTCTCGCAGGTTTAGCAGTAAAAATACCCTTTCCAAATTCCCTCCTTCGTTTCCCTTAGTGTTTTGGAAATCTGTGACTCTCTTCCTCATTTTCCCTTCCAGCTCCATTAGACTGTACTCTAGATACTCCAACATTTCGCTAGATTTAACAGCCCTTTCTTTCCACTCATTGATCATTTCCATGTCGGCCTTATGCTTCTCCATAAGCTCATCTTCAGACTCACGAATTCTCTTGTGCAATTTGTTGTACTTTTCCTGTGCTTCGGCAACTTCGTCTATAACCCTATTTCCTGGACCAACCCTTGGCTCGAAGATCCCCGCTATGTTATCATCCAACCATCAGGGGTAAAAGTATGTATGAACCGCATGATATCGATCTGGTTCGATGGTATCCTTTTCCACGATAATCTTCAAGCTCCACTTGTGATGTTCTTCATTCTTATATGGGATGGCGTCACCCTGAAAATCGGCTATGAAGTGACTCATCCTAGCGACTCGCGGTACGACTTGTCTCCTTCCTGCCTGTCTCATAACCCTGAGGGGAGCGTAAGGGTATATGACCCTTAACCCAATCAGTACCAAGTGGGGAACATCCTTGGATCTGATGATGAACTCGTCAGTAGGGAACCACTCGAAAATCCATTGAACCTGGTCCTTAGTCAGATTATTGAAAAACTGTACCCATCCTATAGTGTCCTTTGGTTGAGCAAACATATCCGGAATATATGTCATTTTCTTGGGATGGTGAAAGGCTATATGATCATTCCACGGCCTTCGTGGAAACTCTTGACGGTATTGACCCCTTTGGAGATGTTCTAACAACCAAACCTGCAATGGAAAATTGCAACCTTCGAAGTATGTGTACCCTTTCTGACAGCGCTCCAAGGCCCGGTAAATATCCGCAATGATCATAGGGCCAATGGTGTATGTCTGCCCTTCAATCCCGTCCATCAAAGTTCTGGCCACCATGGCCAGTCTGGTATGGATTATGTCCCCTTGAATCGGGAACACTAGCATGCTCAAGAAACACACGACGAACACAAAGACACTGCGGTGAATCCACCCCAAGGAGGTGATGGAAAATTCATCATCGAAGATACGGTAAGACCTACTGTGACCGTATCGCTCATAGAGAAAGTCGAAAGATATGTAAGAGTTTTTCAGCCACTCCAGCCATCATTCTTCTTTAACCCCATCATCTTCAAAAATCCCCTAATGGTGCAATTTTCTGGTACCAATAAACTAGGGCTATCCTAAGGTAGCCCAGCAAATTCTCATATTTCTTCCAAGAGAGGCGTCATTTCTATGTTTCCAAAGCGAAACGCAGTCCTTTCTTTGTCCCAAAACATGGTGGCAACCTCAATCGACATTTTGTTTGGTTGCAGGTCTAACAAAGAAGGCAGATTTCCTAAGACCCTTTTCACGTGATTTTGGTCACTTGAAGGAAGATCGCTCCACCAATCTAGCAAAAGTGAAGGTATGCTACCGACCATGCCGAACCCGGGGACTTCGTGCCTCATTTTCTGCAAAACAAAAGATGGTTAGGCCCTTTCCCCCTCCAGATTTGCCTATTTATACAACAATGATTAGCAAATTGGTACTTATTTCTCCAAATTAATGCACACAATCATGGTTGCGTCCGTTGGGATTATGGAAAACCCGATGGACTTTGGGTGAGGCTTGTCTTAAAGGGTCGTTATGCGGACAACATATTAACGGTTTGACCATGATGCATGCACAATTGAAGAGTAAGGTTACTATAGAGGTCTAGAACGGGACCCTCAAGCGGACAACTTGAGGGGGAAAGGCACGGAATTATCGAACGCACCACTAATCGACTAGTTTTACTGCAAATACGCCTTTCCAAATTTAAAAAGGTTATATATAGGAAGAGCGCAAACACTCATCAAGCGTTGCTATAGGATTGATTATGCACGAGTGGAAGATGATGTTAAGCATGATTTACGCAACAATAAATAGTATGTTGTCAAGTATTTGCACGTTAAAAATGATAAATGCGGTATTAAAATAATTGAAAGATAGTTACTCAGAAAAACCGGTTTCCATTACCAGAGACTTGAGTAAGGGATAGAAATAACCTTGAGGGGAAGGTGTTAAGCACCCCTCGAGGTCCACAACGGTGGGTCCCGTCCGAACTCAATTATGTGAATTGGTCATTTAACAGATAGGCAGTCTAAGCACACATACACAAGTAAAAGAAGTTTAACAAATGGGCAATCTAAGCACACATATGTAAATAAGGTGAGGGAAGTCCTAGGTTTGTTAGCCTATAAGATCACATCTGTACAATGCCCGGTAAACTTCCCTCAGATAGAGGCGTTACCCGTGGCATTAGCGCACACGTCATCATATCCTTTACTACCCAATTCCCTCCCCTTGGTCATAGCCTAAAGCGTTTTAGCAACCTTAAGATATATCCTATGCGTGCACTACCCGTACCTTTACTTATATAGTCCCAGAGGTATTTTAGGACTTCTAGTTAGGGTGGGTCTAGACAATCCTACAGTGATTAAAAGGAGAAAACTCTAGGTGACAAATAAAACAATTAGGACTGTCAAGTAAAGAACAATTAAAGGGGCTCACATTTTACCTCCACAAATAGAACAAACAAATGCACATCTTAGACAGCAGTGTTTTAGACATTTGAAAAGAGTCCTAATGGCAGGATATCTAGGTGAACACAAATAAGAACATATGCAATGATTTATTAAAGTGGGAACCAATACCTAATCAGTTTGCCTACTGATTTTAGAGGGGGTTGCTGAATCTGGATAGTTAATCAGAATCACAGTTTTACAGTTTACGTGATTTTTAATCGCCCTACAGTCTTGCCTAGGCGCGTATCAATGATATCCTATGTACATGATATATAGTCGTCAATCAAAAGTGCAATAACCAGTAAAACCATTTTAAACAAGCAGTTTGGTTTCATTAGATCCTATAGGCATGCTGTCTAGATGTGAGGAATGATTTTAAACAGTGCATCGATTTTAAAACCCGGATGGCATGCGAGGATTGATTTTAAACTTGCAAACATAGTGTTCATAAAGTAAGATTGGTTTTTTTAAACCCTATAAGCATGGCTTCTAAGTGCTAAATATGCTAAACCTATTTAGCGTGACTCCTAAATGCAGAAATTAAATTTCTTATAGGCATGATATCTAAACGTGCGAGACTGATTTTAACCTATAGGCATGGTATCTAGAATGCAAATAGTCAAACAGCGCAACGATATGATTTCCGATTGCAGAAGTGGATTTGAACCGTGTAGTCATGTTATCTAGAATGCACACAAGTAATGAACATTGCGATGTCTTATAGGCATGGCTGCTAGGATGTAAACACCGATTGAAATCCTATAGGCATGATATCTGCCCATTCCCAATAAAAATATGTATAATAATCCCTCCCAATTTACTAATTTCCCCAATATCTGTTTATAAAGTAATTAATATTACAAACCAAGTGTCAAAAATGAATTACAGGAATGGCAACAGTATACTATAGGGAGCCCGGATGTACCCAAAGCAAAAGACCTGGGGAACCAGGCCTCCAAACAGTCTCAAATGCCGCATCTCATAGTGCAACAGGGGTACCTGATGTGACAAAGTTCCCAAGGGCCTCAAGGACCCAGGGCAGTGCTCACACCAAGGTCCTCTTACAATCATCAGCTTGTGCAGTGTGGAGTAGCCAGCCCCAGTGTGTCAAAGTTAAACACACAAATTTAAACAGAAGTAGCATGCTGATAAACACACATATTTAAACAGAAGTAGCATGCTGATAAACACACATATTTAAACAGAAATAGCATGTTGATAAGCACACAAATTTAAACAGGAGTAACATGCTGATAAAAACACAAATTAAGTGAATGACAATGCTAGAGACATACCAGTTAAGGAATCAGAAACAGAAGGTAAAGTAGACAAGATTCAACAACCTAGTCTTGGCTTTCAGCCGGCTAGTCAAGCAGTAATCACAAGTAGCAGAGAGAGAGAGAGACGAGAGGAAGTTTTGTATGTGTGTGAATTATGGTTCGTGTCTAAGGTAGATATATATATAGGAGTCGAATAGTGTAGCTAAATAAGGCAAGGCAAATTGACGTATCAAAAATAAGTTAAGGAAGTAATCAAACATTCAATCGAGTGTGATTGGGTATAGGAAATTAGGGAATCATACCATAAATAACTCTAATTGAATTTCAAATAAGGCAAGAAGTATGTTTAACGGTCAATTAGAGTTAGAACCCTTAAATCAAGTAATTAGTTTCACAGATAAAGCAACACGGGTAATCAAAGACCAATCAAGGGGTCAATCAACCTATAGATACACAAGAGATGTCAATTAAGAACTCAGGATTAAGGAAAACAATCAGAGATCAATAAATCAGTTTAGTAAACAAATGAAACCTTAGATAATTAGGCTAATAATTCAATTATTCAAACAACAACGAGCAAGAGGTTGAAATCGAACACTGAATAGTCAAAAAAATTGGACCAAAAACATAACCATGCGAGAAAGATCAAACGAGACATAAAAACTTCAGAAAACCTTTTGCAAAAAATGGAAGTGGAAACCCCAGATAATTAGAAAGTTACTTAGGGTTGGTTAGTAGAAGAGAGATTAGGAGAACATTAAAGAAATAGCCATGGAAACAGAAAGCACTTCAAACATACAGAGATTCGAACAACAGAAATCAGAGAAATCAAAAAACCTAAAGTAGCGTAGTGCTAAAAATCGGTTAGTAGTAGAAAAGTAAAAGAACCTTAAAGAACAACCATGGGAATTTGAAAACACTTCGAACATGCAGAGGATTGAGCAGCAGATTATAATGAAATCAAACCTAAGATAACATAGTGCCAGAAATCGACTAATAGTGAAGAAACAAGAAACTCCCTAAAGAAAAATCGACGACGAACTCAGAAACTTTCCAGATCTACAAAGATCTGGTTGAATTCGTGTTTGAAATGAGGGTTTTGAAGAAAGAGTGAAAGGGTAAAGAGAATCCAGTCTCAAACAAGAGATTTGAACCGTTAAAGCATCGAAATAGTAACACTCACAACCATAGACGGAATCTTAGAGAGTCTTGAACCAGATCTGGTTAGATCTCCTCAAGATTATTCCAGGAAAGCATATGAACGAGCAACCAAGAGTCGTAGAAGATCAGTAGGAGCCTCAAACGGCCATGGAAAATCTATGGGTTGAGCGAGAATCGGAGGGAATAGAATTAGTTTTGGGTGACGGCGGCTAGGGTTTGGTTTAGGTCTTAGAGAGACGGAGAGGATGAGGGATTCTAGGGCGGCCTTTTGGTGGGAATGACTTAGGTTTAGGGGGGTCGTTTGGTTAAAATTGGTAAGAAGTGATGGTAGTTGTTGATCTCTATGATCAACGGCCAGGATTTAGAGGGCTTGGGGACCGGGTAGGATTTAATTGGGCTAGGGGTAATTGGTTTGGGCCTAGTCTTAGTGGGTTAGGGATTTGGTCTATTTAGTTTAGGCTAAGTCCGAAAATAAAAGGGGTCATTTGTTAAATACCCATTTAAATGCTAAAATAATTTTTTTTAAATAGTTAATAAATTAAAAAAAAAAAAAAGACGTTCATGCCTAGAATTGTTTTAAAATAATTACTTAATATTTTAAAAATATAAATGGTTATTTTCTGGTAAAATAATGTAATAATACATGCATGGGCTATAATTGCAAAGTAATTGCAATTATAACCCCAAAATACAAATGTGGCAATTTGTGAAATAATTAAAACTTTGTAAAAATGCAAATGATAAAATTAAGCCTCAAAATTATTATAAAACTATTTGTGATGCAATTAGTGATTGTTTATATAAATAAAAATGCTGGGATAAATTGCTTAAAAATCCCTAAAAATGTAGAAATTATGAAAAAATATCAATTGATGTTAATGCATAGTTTTGAAGGCATACATGCATTTCTAAAATATAATAGGGAAAAATTGGGTATCAACAGATGTTAGTTTGCACGTTTCTTTGAATACGGACTTAAGCGCAGATCCTGGAGGAAATGTATACAGGGAAGTCTGATCTTGTGGCCAAGGAACACAGGGTGTAGGAGACAGAGAAGTTAGCCTCCAGGTAATATTCGACATGCTAAAAGCTTAGCAGGCTATTATTGCTCAGCTTCAAAGTCAACATAAAACTCCGAGTGTGGTCGAACCAGAAATCACTCGTCGTACCGAGCTTGTGACAGAATGGTCGAATGGTAATTGATCACGGACTGATCCTATGATTATGAAGATGCTCGAGGAACTCTCCAAAAGAATCCAGGTGGAAACATACAACTCTCGTGTTGATCAAATACCGGGGGAACCCCCAATCTTAAAAGGCTTGGATGCCAAGAAGTTCGTGGAAAAGCCATTCCCTCAGAGTGCGGCTTTGAAGCCCATTCCTAAGAAGTTTCGTATGCCAGATATACCTAAGTACAACAGGACGAGCGATCCTAATGAACACATAACCTCGAACACATGCGGTATTAAAGGAAACGACTTAAATGATGATGAGATCGAGTCGTTTTTGTTGAAAAAAATTGGGGAAATTTTGTCAAAGGGAGCAAATATTTTGTATCACAACTTGCCACCAAATTCTATCGATTCGTTTACTATGTTAGCAAATGCCTTCGTGAAGGCACACGCCGGGGCCATAAAGGTTGCAACAAGGAAATCGGACGTTTTTAAGATAAGGAAGAGAGGTGATGAAATGCTAAGGGAGTTCGTATCAAGATTTCAAATAGAGCGAATGGAATTACCACCAGTCACCGATGATTGGTCCGTTCAAGCCTTTAACCAGGGGTTGAACGAGCGAAGTTCGATCGCGTCACGACAGTAGAAGCAAAATTTGATCGAGTATCCAGCTGTAACTTGGGTGGATGTGCATAATCGCTATCAATCAAAGATCAGGGTCGAGGACGACTAGCTAGGAGCCCCTCGGGTTCAGTTCATCCAAATAGATTGGAAGTTAAAGCCCCGAGAGAAACCGGCAGGAAGCCAAGGTCGAACAGGGAAGGATATTAGCCATATGTTGTAGATCGAAGAAACAATGGTTCAGGGCGCAATCCTCTTCGGAATGATTGAGGGCAAAATTCTTGAGGACTTATGAGTAAGAATGATTTTGATAAACATACCTATCTTACAGAAGCACCTCGGTTATCGAAGTATAATTTCAGTGTCGATGCATCGGGGATCGTATCGGCTATCGAAAGGATCAAAGACACCAGGAGGCACAAACCTATACAAACTGATCCTTCTAAAAGAAACCCAAACTTGATGTGTAAAGATCACGGAATGCATAGCCATAGAACCGAAGACTGCAGACAGCTGAGGGAGGAGATAGCTCGATTGTTCAACGAGGGCCACCTTCGAGAGTTTCTTAGTGATCGAGCTAAGAATCCATTCAAAAAAAGAGACGCCAATAGAAAGAATGAGCAGGAAGAACCGCAGCATCTAATTCATATGATTGTTGGTGGGGTCGATGCTCCACACGGGCCTAAATTCAAACGAACCAAGGTGTCGATCAATATAGAGAAGCGGACTCGGGGCTATGTGCTCGAAGGCATCCTATCGTTCAATGACGAAAAAGCGGAGGGCATTTCTCAGCCGCACACTGGTAATTTCTATTTTGTTAAATAAAATTCAAGTTAAATGGGTTCTAGTGGATCCAGGTAGTTCAGCAAACAGAATCAGATCGAGGGTCGTAGAGTAGCTCGGCCTGCAGGACCAAATTGTTCTTGCATCTCGAGTCTTAAACAGCTTCAACATGGCAAGTGAAACAACGAAGGGGAAGATAGTCCTACCAGTAAATGTGGTCGGGACCATCCAAGATACAAACTTCCATGTCATTGAAGGCGGCATGAGATATAATGCACTACTCGGGAGGCCGTGGATCCACAATATGATGGCAGTACCGTCGACCCTCCATCAAATGATGAAATTCCTGACAGTGGATAGTGTGAGAACATTTTATGGGCAACAACACGCCGCAAATGAAATGTTTGCAGTCGATGAGGTGATGCCGATATTAGCACTTTCGACCTCAAAAAAATTGGGCAAAGACAAACAGATGGTCAAACAGCAATCACCGTCCCCAGCCTCGACCGAATCGGAGAAACATGTAATCGAAGAAGAAGAAGAGGATTTCCTTACGCCCGGAACTTTCATCATTCCCGAAGAATCGGATGCAAGTCAACGGTCGAGGAGCTGGAACAAGTCATACTAATCGAGCAGATGCCCGAGCGAAAGGTATACCTAGGAACGGGGCTAACCCCCGAACAACTCATTCAATTTCTTATCGATAACATTGATTTTTTTGCTGGGGATGACAGGGATCCCACCGGAAATAAAAACACACCGGCTAAGCCTCAACACCAGATTCGAACCAATGAAGCAAAAAAAAGGCCCTAGTCTGAGGTGAAACATGCATTCATAAAGGATGAGGTAACTAAACTTCTTAAAATATGGTCCGTTGGGGAGGTAAAATACCCCGAATGGTTAACAATGTAGTTGGTGTCCCAAAAAAAGGGAACAAACTTAGTATGTGCGTAGATTACAAGGATTTAAACAAAGCATGCCCTAAAGACTCTTTTCCACTGCCTAACATCGATTGCATGATCGACGCCACGGCTGGCCACGAGAACCTTACCTTTCTCGATGCCTATTCCGGGTATAATCAAATTCAGATGAACCCAGAAGGCCAGGAGAAGACCTCGTTTATCACTAAGCATGGAACATACTGTTACAAAGCAATGCTCTTCGGGCTAAAAAATGCAGGACCTACATACCAATGCCTGTGAGCACGTGATTTTTGCCTCGCTTGAACTATTCCTATAAGACTCTTTAAAATTAGGATTTTTCTTTAGTGTTTGATATTAGGGAATTAATTGCATGATGCTTGTCTTGTTTGCACTTTTGTGTGCATTTTTAATTGATAAAACTCATGAAAAATACATGAAAATAACCTACTTGCATTTAGAACCTTATTTTAACATTTTTATTAGCTAATTAACATTACAAAAATAAAAGAAAATAACAAAAATAGTCATTTTTCATTTTTGCTTAGCTTTCTCTTTAAATTAGGATTTAGTTTATTTTAGAAAAAATGATTAGTCCAATTTCGGAAATTAGATGAGATTTTGTTAGTTTTAATTTTTGCAAGAAGAAAATAAATAAATAAAAAAAGAGAAGAGAAAAAGAAGGAAAAAGAGAAAACAAATGAAAAGAATTCAAAAGAAAATTTGGCCTTGTTAAAACTGCCCAGTTTTGGGCTAGTCTCCAAAACATAACACCAGCCCAAAAACCCCTCTCCAAAATCCGGCCAAAGATGGCCCAACCCACCTAAGAAACCCGATCCGCCCCTTTTTAATCCAAAACGACGTCGTTTCAAATGAATTAATCCTAGCCGTCAAGGATTCTTGATCCTACGGCCAGGAACTGGCCTCATTTTAATATATCAATGTCGGATAGCCTACCCCCCTACCTTTCGTCTCTCCAGAACCCTAAACAACCCCTCCCCATCACCACCGCCTTCCGCCTTCCGCCGTCCGCCGCCAGCCGGAAATCGTCTCCGCCGGCGGCCAGTCTCCAAACACAACCAAAATTACACCCCTTACTCCTCTCCTCCTCCTCGTTAGAAATCCACAACCGGTTCCCCTCGAATCCCACCCAAACTCGTCGAATCTTGGATCAAAGGATTTCGGCCAAAATCCTAGGTGACCCAATCCCGTCCAAATTAATACCATAGAACCGTCTTGTTCTCCTCTCTCAAACCCCCCAAACCCCGTCCCTCGAATCCAAACGGAACTTCTCGAATATTAATTTGAAGTTTTCGGCCAAAACCCTAAGTTCTCCAAACCCCACAAAATTGACACCACGTGGCCCCCTCGCCTCCCTCGTGTTGAGTTCATCATCATTGGCACTCGAATCTCAATGGAGAAGGGCTAATTTCGAATCTGAGAAGTGGCCTGATTTTAGAAATTATACCAGTGAGTTTTTCTGTTAATTTTGTGTTTTCTCCCATGTCTGTGTTGCTTCATGATTGATTAATTAGTTCTTTTCATTTTTGTTATAATTTCAAGTAATTAGTTTAGGTTTTGTCTGCACTTCTGAGTCAATAATTTGTTCTGTTCTGTTGATATATGCAGTAGCATGAATTTTTCTATTATGTTTCTCTTAAGCATACTTTCTTGTGTAAATCCGTAGTTAGTATTCAAGGTTTGGAAGTTTGATTAGTTTAAGTTTGATTAATATTCTAGTTTCACTGATTTACTATGGTTACTTGATTAGTTGGTTTGATTGTTAATGGTAATTGGTAACTTGAAACTTAGTAGTTAGTTTAGATTTAGGATTTGGATTTGAACCTGGTTCTAACTGACTAACATTGCTGAATGATTGTTTAACCATGGTTAGTCAACAAGGTTGCGGTGGGTTAGTAATTTCAGGCTAGTGAAAAGGGTAATTTAGGGACTGAATTCAGAAACTACTAGAAGCTCTTAGAAGGGGGTTTTAGTTAAAAGCTCAAATTTTAAGTGGTTAAGCTTGAGAAACAAGTCAGCAAACAGGGGACTATTTGGTTAAAACTGAATAAATAAAAGAGGGACTAATAGTGTAAATAGAAAATTGAAGGGCTGCTCTCATTTTGCCTATAAAAGGCAGTAGATACTGCCTTGTTTTACAAGTTTTGGGGGGATCTGAAAAAGAGTTTCAGAATCTGAAAATTCCCTCCAGATTTCCACAAGTCTTCACAAGCTGAAGATTTGAATTTCAAAAAAAAAAAACTTTAGATCTAGTTCTTCAAAAACCAAAAAAAAAATAACAGAAAATTCCAAAAATATACTGTTACATTGAGTTCCTTAGATCAATTTCAAGTTTGAGCAACTATTTCGAGTGTCTAGCTTAGTTTAAAGAGGAGAATTGCTTGAAATTCCTTGTGTTTTGGCTGCTGAAGTTTCAGAGGGTATTTCTGGGTTTAATTTCGAGTTTGTGTGGTATTATTCAAGTTGTTTGGGTTGTTTGACTGGTTGACTTAGTGTTAAAATATTTCCTGTGTTTTGGAATTGGAGTCTGTTGTTGCTTGCTGTAGTGTACTTCTGCTGATGTGCTACTGTAGCTGACTCCTATTTCTCATCATCTTATTCAATTCCAGGTACACAATTGTAACTCTAATAATTGTGAGCTGAAAACGTGAAGAATGAATCTATGTGAAGAATTGAAGCACGAGTGTTGATTTAGTTTATTTGCTGATTCGTGTACTCAGACATTTAGTGCAATAATGTTATTTAGGTCATTGTTTATATTGTACTAATTGGACTGTATGAGCTGCTATTTCTCAGATTTATGTGAACATTATGAGTTAAACACTAGTAGTAGTTAATTTCAATGTAGGTTTATAGAAAAATTTCATGTTAGTTGTAGTTAATTTCCTGTCATGGAACTGTTTAGAACGTGTGAACTAAGGCTAAAAGGCTGCTTAAAAATGCTGGATTAGGTGCTAAGCTGTAGCTGAGCATCGTTGTGTTCATTGTTAGTCCAATAAACATGATAATCCCTGTTTAACTGTTAACAAATGTTATTAAGTTTGTAGGTAGATCATCATTAGTTGATATCACGTTCTGCTCAAAATAGATCGTCAGATTCTCTATTTTCATTGTTAGTATTGACTGAGCTTTGACTCACGTTAGTTGGACTGTAAGGACTGGGCTCAACACAGGCCCAGCTGAAAAATAGCCTGGCCCATTTCCCTTTTAATTCATTTAATTTGAGGCCTAGGCAGTATAATTTGAGGCCTGGGCCCAATGGCAATGCCAGAAGCCCAAAGCTGGGCTGGTTCTAAATAAAAAACAGCAACATTTACCTGCTTGCTGGGTTGATTTCAAGGCCCAAAAAATTGCTGAGGATTTGGATTACATGAAAGTCATGGATTTGAAGTATAGTAGTCCTTAAATAATACCAAATAACTAGGCTTTAGAGACAATACTTAATAAAATCATAGTTCTTCAGGTTGACCTTTAAAATAAAAATAAGGTGCGCCGTGCCAAATAAAATCACAAATAGCGTGGCCCTCTTAATTGTTTTCTAAAAAATATGTAGATCTCGGGACGCGCCATTTAGCAAATTCCATGGCTTCACACAAAGTTAATAATGCGCTAGTTGCTTTAGGTTCGGCATTTAATGATATTACCTTCCTAAACTCCGATGCACATTTATGTGACCCAAATCCAAATCCCAACAGAGTTGAAATGTGTCAAAAGCCACGGGTGCATTTATTTGACGTGGTTCGAGACGTGTTTTCACGACGTTGCAATTCTCTTTAAAAACTAATAATAAAGCGGTTTAAAGTCAAAAAGCACATAGATTAAAACATGTATTAAAATCAGATATTTAGCCATTTGTAACAGTTTAAGCGACCGTGCTAGAACCACGGAACTCGGGAATGCCTAACACCTTCTCCCGGGTTAACAGAATTCCTTACTCGGATTTCTGGTTCGCGGACTGTTAAACAGTGTCAATTCTTCCTCGATTCGGGATTCAACCGGTGACTTGGGACACCATTAATCTCCCAAGTGGCGACTCTGAATCATTTAATAAAACGAATCCCGTTTCGATTGTCCTTTAATTGGAAAAACTTCTTTACATCCTTCCGGGTGTAAGTAAAAAGGAGGTGTGACCGCTCTGGCGACTCTGCTGGGGAACGAACCCAGAATCTCTGGTTCAGGGTTCAGAATTCGAGCTTAGATATATTATTGTATTTGGCTTTGTTTATCATCTGATTTTATTACATGTTTGGGACTAATGTGCAAAATGTTGCTTTTTACCGCTTTTGATATTATCTGAACTGTATATATAAAACTGTTACGGAACCCTTCTCTTGTCATCTCTGGGGATGTGCTCGCTGGTCGAGACTCCTTATTCTGTTAGTGTCATACATTGAAATAAGAAAGAGGCCGGACAAGTTACTAAGCCGGATGGCCTTTTGTTTCCCGGTACGTAACCCCCTCCTCGACTCAAGTTGTCTGCTTGGGTACACAGTCTAGAACTTATACCCAGGTTTTGAACCTAGAATAACTCAGCCTCATGCCGGATCCCTAGTAGGAACGCTTATCTGCATCATGTGCATTTTGACTTAGGGGACCAACACAGGGGTTGGATCCGTCTTGTACAGGTGTACCCAGAATAATAGACCATCCTGATGCATCTTCCTTGTGCACTTATTTGTTGTGGATTCGCATGCTGACCGGCTTTTAAAGGAAATAGCGATATGAGGGTTAAAGAGAGATAATTAACTGTTTGGGAAAAAACCAATGTCCAAATAGCGTCGAAACTCTACCGAACTTTTGAGAAAAATAGAAAAAGAAAGGAAAAAAGAGAGTCTTGTTTTCAAAAATAGATTGTTTTATTTGCCAATGGAAAAAGAAAAAAAGAGAGTCTTATTTTCAAAAATAGTTTGTCTTATTTGCCAATGGAAAAAGAAAAAAAAAAGAAAGAGAGTCTTATTTTCAAAAATAGTTTGTTTTATTTAATGATGAAAAAAAAGTCTTGTTTTCAAAAATAGTTTGTTTGCCCGAACTAAGCCAGTTTGATTCTCACAGGGTGTGGGATACGTAGGCAACCCCCATCGGGTCCAACTTCCCTTTTTGCAAAATAGCCCAAAACAACAAAAAAATTATTTTTGTCATGAATAAGTTAGATGAGGCCATTCTTGTTTCAAATAAGCCGAATGTCCCCAAAAGGGCGCCGGAAGGCCGTTTTTGCAAGAACAGCCACCCTGAGTCATGGTTTGCGGCACATCCTTAAAATCTCCCTTTCGGAAGTGCTGAAAGGCCGTATTTGCAAAACCGAGTCTTTGTTTTCTTAAATAACAATTTTGAAAGATAGTCACTTTTCCTTTTAAGTCAAAGTGAGTCATTAAATAGCCAGCTTTCTTTAAATGGTCACAACTTTTCCTTAAATTCCTTTAAATAAACATCCAGGATGACTACAGTTGACATTGAAACCTTCTCAGTCTTGCAGGCCTACGGCGATGCCGAATGATGCCCCGCGGGCCCCAGGATGTGAAGCTTTGATGTACTCTTGATCTAGTTTTTAATCATCGAGTCTGTATTTTGTTATTTTGAGTCTGCTTTTGTAGTTTCCTTTTCAAGAAAAACAAGTAATCTAGTAGCTTTCTAATCGAAATTTATTAATGAAAATTTGAAAAATCCCAAAATTTATTTCCTTATTTTTGCGTTTAGTTGGAAGAACTACGCTTGGTCTGATTCATGCGGTGTCATGATACGTAGGCAATCTCCATAGGATTCGACCGTAACCAAAAAACAAAAAGGCGAACAAGAGAAAATAAAAAGAGAACAAGAAAAAAAGAAAGAAAAGAGCGGAAAAACAATTTTGAAGAAGGGAGAGAATAGGAACAAGAAAAACCGAGGCAAAAGAAAAGAGGGAAAAAAAGAGAGGGAAAATGAGAGGAAAGCAAAGAAAAGAGGGAAAGGAAAGAAACAAACAGAGGAAAACACGAGGGAAGAATGAGAGGAAAGGCATGGCAAATAAAGAAAAATGAAAGTCGGGATGACGCATGCAACCAAGCGAAGTCATAATAGAAATGGTTAACTGCTTAGGTGCATTCATTCCCCAAATATGCGGTTGTCTATCTGTTAACGCTCTAACCACTAACAAAGTCATTGATGATGAGTCCAGGCAGGTGGTTAAGTTGACTGGCATTCTGGCAACCCATTCCTACAACACCCGCTCTAAGGATAAGTCAAACATGGTCAACAGGGAGTTAGAAGCAAGCATTGTCGACCCGTCTAGGGAGGAGGAAGTAGTGGATGTTAATGCAATGAAGGAGGAGATGTATAAACTGAAGCAGCAAATGGCCGAGATGTACCAGGTCTGGTCAAAGGGACGCCCACCACTAGCCTATCCTTCTAACCCTGCCTACATCCCACCGTTAGCGCAGCCACAAGATCCTCCCACAGTGAACTCATCCCTGGCCTTCCCTACTTACCAGAAAGTACTACGGAACCACCTCTCAAACACCACCACCTCCACCACCCGAACAAATTCCATGCCCTCCACCACCAACTACTCCTGTGTTTGTGGTTCCCCAACCTGTCGCATTACACAAATCCTCTGGTGAACCTTTGTTCCAAACCCATGATAACCAATATTACTAACCCGAACCCACCTTCAAACCACCAGAACCATGTTCTTACACTCCCCGTTTTGATCTCTCAGCTGAAGAAGAGAAGCCTCCCAAGAACCCTGAGCAGGAGGAGATGATACGAAAGGTCAAGAGCTTAGAGCAGTCATTCAGAAATATGCAGGGTCTCGGAGGTCAAGTGAGAGTGGCCTACAAGGATTTGTGCTTGTTTCCCGATGTCCAGTTACCTGCGGGATTCAAGTTACCCAAGTTTGATTTGTATGACGGACACGGTGATCCGGTGGCACATCTAAGGGGATTCTGCAGCAAGATGAGAGGAGCTGGGGGAAGGGACAAGTTATTAATGGCATACATCAGTCAAAGTCTAAGTGGTGCGGCCTTGGAATGGTACACTCGATAGGATCACGCTCGATAGTACACTTGGGATGATTTGGCCCAGGCGTTTGCATGCCACTTTCAATATAATCTCAAAATTGTCCTGGACCGTCTGTCACTAACTAAAATTGATAAAAAGCCCGGGGAAAGCTTCAGAGAGTACGGTTTCCGGTGGAGAGAGCAAGCAGCAAGAGTCGATCCTCCAATGAAAGAAAGCGAGATGGTTGATTACTTCTTACAGGCTTTGGAGCCCACCTACTATGGTCACTTGGTGTCGATAGTGGGAAAATCTTTCAACGAAGTAGTGAAAATGGGAAGCATGGTGGAGGAGGGGCTTAAATCCAACAAAATCATGAGCTATTCCGCGATCAAGGCAACTACCCAGGCTATCTAGAGCGGCACTGAAGGGGGAGTGGGAAAGAAAAAGAAAGAAGATGTGGCAGTAGTTGAATCAAGAGCTTGGTCTAGGGGCTCATCACCATATTGCAACCAACCTCGACCCCATCCCCAAACCTACCCCCACACTCCATATAGCCCACCACAACACTATCCCCACTTCTCTGTCCACCATGCCCAAACATACCCCCAACATCCTACCCATGCGCAATGGCGCGCACCCACCCCACAAAATGCTTACCCAACTCAAAATACCTGCCCACCCCTAAGAGCCTACAAGAATCCCCCTGGAGCAGGTTTGCGGGCCAGCCAAAATTTCAAGCAAGAGAGGGCACAGAAGCAGGAAACTTTCACCCCCTTGGGAGATTCATATGCAGACTTGTTTGAGAAACTAAAGCAATATAACCTGATTGCACCCATTCCTCCGAACCATGTGGACAAGCGTGCAAGAGGCTTTGACCCTTCTAAAAGGTGTGAATACCATTACAATGTCCTGGGGCACGATGTCAAAAGTTGCCGGGATTTGAAAAGAGAGATAGAAAGAATGATTCAGGAAGGTATAATTGCGGTCCAGGACAGTGCCACCCAGAACATTGCACAGAAGCCTTTACCTGCACATGATGACGCACGTTTTCTGGGGAAGATCCATGGTGACAGGGAGTATGAAAGCCCTCTCGGAAACTTGTTGAATGAATTCAATAATATTGAAATTGGTGAAGGTTCCAGCAACATTGATGCGAAACTCAGTGGTTAAGATGTCATGCTTGGTAATTGGGAAGACGCTCCATTTCTTGGTCAGCCAGAGTGGAATTTTGGTGGTTTATTTTGTTGTCATTTCTGTTGTCCAGGTTATTTCAGGGTTGTAATCCGGATATTGTCTTGTGACTCAAACCCTTCTATCTTTTCACTTTGCCGTGTTTGTTTAGACGTAATAGCTTGTTTAGTGCTGTCTAGGTTTGTTTGCTTGTTCTGTTGTTTAAACCCTTTCACCGTCAGTCTAATGCAATTCTCTGTTTCCTGCCATTTCTAGTCATTTTGTTTAGTTTTCTTCTCCTTTTATAATTCTTTTCATGCTGGTTCTGGTGACATGACATGCACGCATAATTCTCAGACGGGTTTTAAAAGTCAGTTTAGTAATGAAGCAATGAAACAATATTGAAGATGTAAGGACATTCGAGGGAAATACGTAAGGGCATTTTGAGATCACTTCGAGCCCAAATTGTGTGAAACTGGGGCAGACGGAACATAAAGAAATACTGTTGAAATACATCATGCCACATCGGTTTGAAGCCAAAGGCAAGTTTGCCCCAAGTCTACAGGGGCCGTTCGTGGTACCGAGATTGTTGTCCAGTGGTGCTGGGTAATTGACAAATGTAGAAGGCAAATGTGTGGATATGGTTATTAATTTTGGTGCAATCAAAAGATGTTACGTATGTTTTCCTCATGTTTATTTTAAATTGTGTAGTTTGTACTTGGCATGTTTTGAAGATTGGAATAACGAAGGCATTTTGTCCTGCTATCCAAACACTTTATCCTTTATGACCCCTTTGAGGCTCGTTTATTTTCTTGCATACCCCTCTTTCGAGATCAATAATAAAACTCGTAAGCCCGAGCGGGGAAAGTAAGTGGAGAGACAAGAGAAAACAGTGAAAAAGAAAAAAAAAGAAAATAAAAAGAAAAGAAAAGAAAAAAGAAGAGAAAAGAAAAGAAAAGGAAAAAAAAGAAGAGAAAGGAAAAAGAGAAGAAAAGAAAAGAGAAGGAAAAGAAAAGAAATGAAAAGAAAGAACAGAAAAAATGGAAGAAAAGGAAAGATCGCAACAACGAAGTAATTCTATGACCTGAACTACGTTTGACTTGATCCCGAAAGGGTACGTAGGCAGCCTCTCTCTGAGGTTCAGTCACACCAAATAAAAATCCAAAAGTCCCCAAGAAAGAAACTGGGGCAGAAGTTGTGGTTGTTGTGAGAAATCTGATTCCGAAAGTTGTAATTTTGAGCCCATGTTGAATTGTTTTGAGCCTTTGATACCCTTTCTTCCTAACCCCGTCCAAAAGCCTGCATTACGGTCCAAAGAAAGACCTTCTGATTAATCTTCGGAAGATGCCGAGTCAAGCGAGTAGAGGTGAACCATATTAGGGGCAACACTCCGGTCCAAACAAGGGAAATGAAGAATGAGAGAGTCTTGATGATAAATGCCCCCACGGGTACCGCAAGGCGATGAAAGCTGAGAGAAAACAAAATGAGAGAGTCTTATTGGTGAAAACCTTCACGGGCACCATAAGGCGATAGTGAGGTGAGAGAAAGGCCAAAATGAGAGAGGCTTGATGGTGAAAACCCTTCGCGCACTACAAGCCGAATAAGGATTGTGAATCAGATTGGATAAGCGGAACACTAAAGCCCAGTTTCACGGAAAAAAAAAAAAGAGGTACAACAAGAGCTGAACATCAGATTTGTTTAACAGAATAGGCTGCAGGTGCATGTCAGGGTCATTAGAGTCGGTGTCCACATCCGATAGGTTTTTACTTTGTAGTTTTCTTGTTAGGAATCATATCTTTCCGTTATCCTTTACTCTACTCCTTTTGTCTTGTTTACTCCCTCTTCCTGAGTTTGTTTGGTCATAACAAGTGAGAAATGACTTCAAAATCTGCCACCAACTTTCCAATTGAATAAAACGGGATCTGGCCAGCATATCAAATCGTCATAAGTCAGGAAAAAACAGCAGGCACACTGAGTTGGCAACTACATGCTTTGGAAGCCTTGTGAAATGCAAGGGCTTGGTATTTGTCAATTCATGAACAACGCAACAAATGAAGGGTTTAGGGTGAACGGATCAAAGTTATTTTCGGTGAAACAAGAAAGGTTTGATACATATCAGATGGAGGGTGTTTGGTGAACGGATCAGAGGTATTTTCTGCGTTAAGGGTAACAAAGAAAGTGGTTAGCAAGGTCTCCAAGTGAGAATCAGTTATCAAGGCAAGTGAAGGAACAATACAACTTCAAGGCCGAGGCCAGTGGTTAAGTCAAGAAAGAACATCATGTACACGAAGTGGGGGCAATAGACGTGCTTTGGGATTCATATGAGACATAAGGGTTAGGGGGATGCCAGTTCATGCAATGCAACAAATAGAGGATACCAGGGCTGAACGGAGAAAAGGTATTTTATGTGATGAGGATGACACAGAAAGGGGTTAGTCCATAAACAAGCAAGGTCTTCGAGTGGGAATCAGTCATCTTGGCAAAGGCAGAAGCAACCGCCCTCAAAGTTCAAGGCCACAAACTAACCACCACATTTTAAACTCACACGCTTTCTTTGTTTGAAACAGGAACAAAATAGTGCAAGAAAGTTGGTTCAACAATAAGGAAAAAAAAAGAAAAGAAAGAAAAAGAAAAGGAAGAGGAGCAGAGCCGACAAAAGGGAAGTATCTCAAATCTTCGCCCTTGCCTGTCTTGCTAGCATGCATAAAATGCTGCCATTGCTTTTCACATTTTTTCCTCCTAGGATAAAAAGTCCTAGTCTGATGGATTTTCCTCCAAATAGAAATCTTAGTCTGATGAATCGTTCTCCTAAGATAACCAAAGAAAAGAAAGACCTAGTCTGATGAACTTTCTCCTAGGATCAAAATCTTAGTCTGATGAATCTTTCTCCTAAGATAGAAAACCTAGTCTGATGAATTTCTCCTAGGATCAAAATCTTAGTCTGATGAATTTTCTCCTAAGATAGACGACTAGTCTGATGACTTCTCCTAGATCAAATCTAGTCTGATGAATCTTCTCTAAGATAGAAACCTGTCTGATGAATTTCTCCTAGGATCTAAATCTTAGTCTGATGAATCTTTCTCCTAAGATAGACGACCTAGTCTGATGGACTTTCTCCTAGGATCAAAGTCTTAGTCTGATGAACTTTTCTCCTAAGATAACAAAAGGGACCTAGTTTGATGAATTGTTCTCCTAAGATAAAAAAAAACCTAGTCTGATGAACTTTCCCCTAGGATCAAAATCTTAGTCTGATGAATTTTTCTCCTAAGATAGAAAACCTAGTCTGATGAATTTTCTCCTAGGATCAAAATCTTAGTCTGATGAATTGTTCTCCTAAGACCTAGTCTGATGAACTTTCTCCTAGGATCTAAATCTTAGTCTGATGAATTTTTCTCCTAAGATATAAAACTTAGTCTGATGAAACTTTCTCCTATGATAGCAAGATAACAAAAAGACCTAGTCTGATGAATTTTCTCCTAGGATCTAAAATCTTAGTCTGATGAATCTTTCTCCTAAGATAGAAGACCTAGTTTGATGAATTTGCTAGTCAAATGTCCTTGGTTGCACTCACAGGAGACGTACATTCCAATCAAGTCTTTAGTTTTATTCTTATCATTGCATAAATAGCTTAGGCGATCTATATTTTGCTAACAACTCACAAATCTTCCTAGTGCAAACTGGGGCAGAAAATTTTCTTTGTTTTATGTCTATTTTGTTGAAGTCAGGAGCCCGCCTGGAGAACAGAGGCATACATTTCAAGTGTCAGCAATCAGGCGCCCACCTGGAGAACAAGGGAATACATTTCAAATTCAGCAATCAGGCGCCCACCTAGAGAACAAGGGAATACATTTCAAGTTCAGAAGTCAGGCGCCCACCTGGAGAACAAGGGAAGTACAATTCAAATTTTAGCTTTCAAATTATTATTAATATTTGGTGACATGATGCGCCCAGCCGCCGAACTGGGGCAGGAAAATTTCTTTGTTTGCTATTTTGTTGAAGTCAGGCACTCACTTGGAGAACAAGGGAATACATTTCAAGATCAGCAATCAGGCGCCCACCTGGAGAACAAGGGAATACATTTCAAGTTCAGAAGTCAGGCGCCCACCTGGAGAACAAGGGAAGTACAATTCAAATTTTAGCTTTCAAATTTTTAGTAATATTTTGTGACATGATGCGCCCAGCCGCCGAACTGGGGCAGGAAAATTTCTTTGTTTGTCTATTTTGTTGAAGTCAGGCACCCACCTGGAGAACAAGGAGATACATTTCAAGTTTCAGAAGTCAGGAGCCCGCCTGGAGAACAGAGGCATACATTTCAAGTTTCAACAGTCAGGAGCCCACCTGGAGAACAGAGGCATACATTTCAAGCCTCAGAAATCAGGAGCCCGCCTGGAGAACAGAGGCATACATTTCAAGTTTCAACAGTCAGGAGCCCGCCCGGAGAACAGAGGCATACATTTCAAGTTTCAACAGTCAGGAGCCCGCCTGGAGAACAGAGGCATACATTTCAAGCCTCAGAAATCAGGAGCCCGCCTGGAGAACAGAGGCAGTTATTTTAAGTTTTAGCAATCAAGCGTCACTCGGAGAAGCAGCAAAACATCTCATATCACAATTCAAGGCAATAACAAATGGATTCCACAGGGAGAATACAAGACAACAAGACAACAAGGACCACAAGAGCAAGTTTAAAGATATAGATAGGATCTTTTGTAATTCATAGATCATAGCTTAGTCTAGTTTCTTTTATTTTTGACACGGTGTAATAAGGGGGTTCGGCAAGCAGTAGCAGCAGTGAAATCACAACTCATGGTAGTCCCAGCTACCAAACCATCCCGAACTACACTGACCTGATTCCTTTTTAGCCAAGGATATGTAGGCAACCTCAGAAGCAGGGTTCGGTCAGACAGTTTTCAAAAATGCTTCTCATGGAGTGCCAAGCAGGCAAAAATCTCTCATAGTTGCTCACTTATCTTTGCACGAAAACCCTTCGTGTCTCCGAGCAAAGAGGGGCAGCTATGAGCACGTGATTTTTGCCTCGCTTGAACTATTCCTATAAGACTCTTTAAAATTATGATTTTTCTTTAGTGTTTGATTTTAGGGAATTAATTGCATGATGCTTGTCTTGTTTGCATTTTTGTGTGCATTTTTAATTGATATAACTCATAAAAAATACAAGAAAATAACCTACTTGCATTTAGAACCTTTTTTTAACATTTTCATTAGTTAATTAACATTACAAAAATAAAATAAAATAACAAAAATAGTCATTTTTCATTTTTCCTTAGCTTTCTCTTTAAATTAGGATTTAGTTTATTTTAGAAAATTGATTAGTCCAATTTTGGAAATTAGTATGAGGTTTTTGTTAGTTTTAATTTTGGCTAAGTAAGAAAATAAATAAATAAATAAATAAAGAGAAGAGAAAAAGAAGGAAAAAGAGAAAACAAATAGAAAAGAATTAAAAAGAAAATTTGGCCTTGTTAAAACTGCCCAGTTTTGGGCTAGTCTCCAAAACATAACACTGGCCCAAAAAACCCTCTCCAAAATCCAGCCAAAGATGGCCCAACCCACCTCAAAAACCCGGTCCGCCCCTTTTTAATCCAAAACGGCGTCGTTTCATATGAATTAATCCTGGCCGTCGAAGATTCTTGATCCTACGGCCAGGAACGGGCCTCATTTTAATATATCAATGTAGGATAGCCTGCCCCCCCTACCTTTCGTCTCTCCAGAACCTAAAGAACCCCTCCCCATCGCCACCGCCTTCCGCCGTCCGCCGCCGGTCGGAAATCATCTCCGCCGGCGCCCAGTCTCCAAACACAACCAAAATTACACCCCTTACTCCTCTCCTCGTCCTCGTTACAAATCCAAAACCGGTTCCCTTCGAATCCCACCTAAACTTGTCGAATCTTGGATCAAAGGATTCTGGCCAAAACCCTAGGTGACCCAATACCGTCCAAATTAAAACCATAGAACCGTCTTGTTCTCCTCTCTCAAACCCCCCTAACCCCGTCCCTCGAATCCAAACGGAACTTCTCGAATATTAATTTTAAGTTTCCGGCCAAAATCCTAAGTTCTCCGAACCCCACCAAATTGACACCACGTGGCCCCCTCACCTCCCTCGTGTTGAGTTCATCATCATTGGCACTCGAATCTCACTATAGAGGGGCTAATTTCGAATCTTAGAAGTGGCCTGATTTTAGAAATTATACCAGTGAGTTTTTCTGTTAATTTTGTGGTTTCTCCCATGTCTGTGTTGCTTCATGATTGATTAATTAGTTCTTTTCATTTTTGTTATAATTTCAAGTAATTAGTTTAGGTTTTGTCTGCACTTCTGAGTCAATAATTTGTTCTGTTCTGTTGATATATGCAGTAGCATGAATTTTTCTGTTATGTTTCTCTTAAGCATACTTTCTTGTGTAAATCCGTAGTTAGTATTC
>NW_017673660.1:27675-108779 GCF_001879085.1 Nicotiana attenuata
TTCTAGTTTGGAAGTTTGATTAGTATAAGTTTTATTAATATTCTAGTTTCACTGATTTTATTATGGTTACTTGATTAGTTGGTTTGATTGTTAATGGTAATTGGCAACTTGAAACTCAGTAGTTAGTTTAGATTTAGGATTTGGATTTGAACCTAGTTCTAACTGACTAAAATTGCTGAATGATTGTTTAACCATGGTTATCAACAAGGTTGGGTGGGTTAGTATCAGGGCTAGTGAAAAGGGTAATTTAGGGAAATCTATTTAGGGACTGAATTCAGAAACTACTAGAAGCTCCTAGAAGGGGTTTTAGTTAAAAGCTCAGATTTTAAGTGTTAAGCTTGAGAAACAAGTCAGTAAACAAGGGACTATTTGGTTAACACTGAATAAATAAAAGAGGGACTAATAGTGTAATTAGAAAATTGAAGGGCTGCTTTCATTTTACCTATAAAAGGCAGTAGATACTATCTTGTTTTTACAAGTTTTGGGTGGACCTGAAAAAGAGTTTCAGAATCTGAAAATTCCTCCAGATTTCCACAAGTCTTCACAAGCTGAAGATTTGAATTTCAAAAAAATAAATCTAGATCTATTCTTCAAAAACCAAAAAAAAAAACAGAAATTCCAAAAAAATACTATTACATTGAGTTCCTTAGATCAATTTCAAGTCTGAGCAATATTTCGAGTCTCTTAGCTTAGTTTAAAGAGGAGAATGGCTTGAAATTCCTTGTGTTTTGGCTGCTGAAGTTTCAGAGGGTACTCAGTTTTTATTCCCTTAAAAGACCCTCTTGGCTGACTTTGGGGCTTTTAATTAAGTCCTCTCATTTTGCAAGTAGGTGATGTACCTACTTGTGACCTACCAGTCTGCGCTGTTCTCAAAAATGCAATATTCTCTTTACTCCAATATCGTATCGAGGAACGGTTTAATGCGTTGGAAACTAGACTCGTAGATCTTTTAATTTGATATGTAGATAATCCATAATTCCAAGTATATTGGGAGAAAAGTGCATCTACATTTGACCTAAATTCACCATATTATAAATGGAACTTGTGATGACCTTTTCCAACTTTTGTTCCACAACTCGCTTGACTTCAAAACATAAAAGCAACTATAGTATGACTAAAATAACTCATAATATAATCTCCTTATAATGTTATAACCCTAGTATCACCCCAAAATACATGGTAAAATATTCCAACTTGTCGACTTTCGACGAAACTTATTTTCTTCAATTCGTTTAGCTTCTAAGCCTTCAAACCCTCTTGCTACTTGGTACTAATGATCTTAAATATTTGTAACTCCACGTAACATGTATGAACTAACTTTGTAAGCTTTTAAAAGATGATTCCCTTTCTGAGCTTACATTAATTGACTTATGATGTACTCTTACGTACGAAACACGGGGGTGTAACACTCTGATGCCTCGATCATGATGTCAATCTCATGACATCATCAACAGAAGTGATTAAAAGGTCAGTCTGCATAGTCCCAAGGTAACTAACTGAAGGCGGCTGATGGTCAGCCATTGGCTTCCCCAAACTGTTGAAGCGGCCACAATAAATAGGTCACTTTCTCAACCTTTACAATCTTACTTTCTCAAACCTTTCCCAAATCCTTACTAGTCCCAAACTGTTGAAGCGGCCACAATAAATAGGTCATTTCTCAACCTTTACAATCTTTACTTCTCAAACCTTTCCCAAATCCTTACTAGTTTTTTCATCTTCTCTGAGTCCATCCTCTCTACAACTTGCACTTGTTTAACATCTACTTCTTCTCTTATCCTAAGTTTCTCAACAGCGATGGCTAAAACATCTAAAACCGTTTCTTAGAGAGAAAAAGCCTCCTCGTCATCATGGCTGGTCGGTGGTAGAACGACGGTGCCACCCCTTATCGAGGAGTGCATTCCTGGGCATGCGAGCTATCTCCGATTTCAAAATCGATAAGCTTGCATCAGTTCCAGGCTGATGCGAACCATGTCGTGTATACATCTGCTCGATAACTGAAGACGACCTTGAGCAGGTGAAAGAGGATTGCAATAGGGAGGATAAGGAGGTGGTGATTCCTCCCCCGGAGAGGACATCACCACTCATGTGGAAGGATACTTAAGCGTGTTACTTATCCTTTCACACTGGGTCCTGTAGATCTAGCACTGGGTCCTCTAGATACAGTCATTCTCGGTTTTTGTCACCAATATCGGGTGACCCTTTGCCAGATCTACCCTTCTTTCTGGCGCATTGTCAATTTGCTCAGGTATTTCTCGGGCAAGGTCAAGGGGATGTATTTTTCCCTCGACACCTAATCAACTATACAGCCCTCGCCTCTATCGAGGTAGTATGATAAAGCTCCAGCGTTGATCCTCGAAGGCGCTATTTTCTAGCATCGACGAAGACAAGGACCGAGGATGGATGTCCCGGTTTGTCCGAATCAAGACCTCCGACTTAATTCCTGCCAAAATGATGCCATTCCCCGAGGATGAATCATGAAACATAAGTACAACTCCATTGATGATGCTTACTACTTCTTTATCTATTTCTTCTTCGTATCAATTCCTTTTCGATTCTGCAGCTTCCTTTGGTTTCCTGGTGTGATTCCGGATCTCGCAGGTTGGGTTCGACAACTGACCCACTTCTTTGACATGCAGAACTGTTGTTGCGTGAATTGGCCAAAGGTCTGTTGGAAGCTAAAAACCATGGTGATTTCCCTCGTTTATATGTTGACATTTCTTTGTAAATTATTACTTTCCTTTATGCATGCTCGGAGACACTATTGTTATGAGGCCGCCTCCACCCGGTGAAGAGGAAATTCTGAACCAATTAAAGAGAAGAAAAGGAAAAGGGCTTTGCCACCAAGTTCCACGAAGCCAAGAAAAATAAGGCTCAAAAGCCTAGGGCCGATCCTACAGCCTATCTGCAGACGCGGTGCAACAACTTCGGGATGAAGAGCCAAGAAGGAGAGGATGCCGACTGTTTGCTGGTAGCTCGGAAGAAGGGGAGCACTGAAGCTTCGGAGGCCGCTGAACCGGCGATGGTTGATGAGGTTTCAATCTCGAACCAAAGAAATCTCGGAGGGGATCTCGAGCGGAGTCCCTGAGCCATCGGGTGGTAAAGCGAACTCGTCTTGGAGCAATATGACGTGAGCCCGAAAATCCTAATTTCGAGGCCCTTCAAAAGAGAAGAATGTCTCAAGTGATTCACTTGGGATATTAACATAGATGAATCGCCGCTTGGCCGTTTGTTCTCGAGGGGAAGTTTGGAGATGCTCGGGCCATGGAGATCCTGATGTGAGGACGACCCACGAAGGGAATGATATTTCCGGGAATGCTTTGCGGGGTCAAAGATGGTCTCGATCTGGATGCTTTGTTTATTTTGACGAGGCTCAGCGTCTTCTAAACATGTAAGTTTCTATTTCCCTAATTATGCTCGTGCTTTATTCTCATTTTTCTGAGTCTGAATTTTTTCTTTGTGTGAAGGCTATGACGCTCCATCGACAAGCGTTCTCCAAGTCTCGAGCTGAGATTGCCCGATGTGAGGCTGAAATCAAGAAGCTTGTTGGAAGAGAGGGATGGCCTCAAACTCCTCTATGTTCAAAAAGAGGAGGAGATCAAGGACCTACGAGCCGACTTGACGAAGGCTCATCGAGAACACACCGAGCTCATTGAGTAGGTAATGTACATTTGGGTGTTTGTTATGTGTTTATCTGACATAGCGAATAACACTTCGACTTTGCAGCCCCAGCAGAAGGGTGCGTTAGTGGAACAGCTTCGAGAGGAGCTCAAGGCGAAAAGACCTTGGGGTGGAAGCATCATATGGATCGTCTCGCTTCGGAGAAGGATACGCTTTGGGCCTAGTTGGCTTCGGTCAAACATCAACTTCAAACTGAAGGTGGAAAGCTTGGCCCGTGCCGGAAAATGTAGGAGCGTCCAAGCTAAGTCGGCCGCCGAACTTTCCAAGGCTAAATTCTGAGACGGAGGCATTTTTGGCCTTTATCGAGCTGACGCCGAGGCTGCACCATTCGGGCAGAGGAGATCTTTACTGGCTAGTGAAGTCAAATTGTCATGCACTGTCGACATACTAGGCGACAATGCCAGAGAGAGACTCTCGAGGAAGTGCATGCTCGTGGTTTGACCTCTCAGCTGATATTGAAAAGGAAAAACCTTTGGAGACGAGGCTGCGCGACCGTTCTACTCTCCGATGACGATGACTCTGTTTGTGGTTCCGAGAGTGGGAGATATGAGAGATGAAGCCTCTGAGAAGGAGGTTCTTTGAAGATGTGGCTGTGCCCGAAGATGCAACTCCTAAAGTAGATTAGGCCCTTAGGATTTTTTGCTTTTTTATTTTGTGTAATGCTCCATGTGGGCATTCTTAATTTTTCATTTTCACTTTTCTGCCCCGTCTCCTATTTTCTGTGAGTTTGCTTCGTTTTTGTTTCGTAAGACTTAGTTTTTGATGTCATAACTTCAATAATCGAGTGAGTACGGAGCAGACTTAGAGTGAAACAAACCCTTAGTTTTTTTAATATATCGATGGGCTATTTTATAATATAATAGCTCTTAAGGTTTTTTGTGTGAATCCTCGAGCTATGCTTAGGTCGATTTTGTGCATGATCGGGTAGGTGGGGACCCTTAGGTCCGAGTTGAGTGAGAACAAGGTCTCGAACTCTAAATGTTTTGACCTTAGGTTCTTTTACGCTGGGTTGATATGGCCTTTTAAGAGATGGCTATTTTTTCCCTTAAAAGACTTAGTGAAAAGTTCTTTATGTTTATGCCTTGGCATGATCTTTTTACCCATCGGGATTTTTGAGGGTTTAGCGTCGATCAGAACCCTTTTATTTTTAGTACCTTTAGCACAATTTTGTATGTGAATAATTCGTTACCTCTTAGGATTTTGGAGGGTTGATTTTATCGAAGCCCTTTGATTATTTTGCGAGGGTAGCCTTTATTAACCAATTTTCATAGAATTCGAAGGCCTATTTTTCTTGCGGGATTCAGACGTGTCCGGGCCGCGTTATTTTAACCATAGCCTTTATTTTGGCTGTAGCCTTTAATATGGACGTAGCCTTCGGGTGTGTCTCTTGGACTTGTTCCGATAACATTTTCAAACTTGATCGAAATGTCAGTCCCCTAGTATGTTGGCCTTGGCCTTTACATCGAGGGATGCCTCTTTGAGGTCTTATAAATTCGAGTTTATACAACTCAAACGTGTTGACTGCCAATGACAGTCCCCGAGTATTCGAGGTGTATTTGCTTTTTGGCCCTTGAGCCGTTTCTCACAGAATCACAAGATGGAGTTCGTATAGTAGCAAATTTCTTTGAGACACAAAGTGTTTGATATAAAAAGAATGATTCTTTGAATTATTCATACATGTGTACATGTTTTCCATCGGGGCTCGACTATTCTATATGGATACAGTTCATCTGACCGTTTGGCGCATTACAAAGTTTCCTATCGAGGCCCGCTTTGGCGTGAAAGTTTTCTCGAAAATATAACCTCCGAGGGTGTGTCCCCCAGTATTCGGGTGGTTGAAAAAAGCCTGTGATACTATTGAATTCTCCTTAGGTAGCACATAGTTTGCTCCTCGTTTAAACCTCGCCGGAAAGACCCATTTAGGATAAAACCCGATCTAAGGAAAAAGAGTGCAACATGTGCTTTAAACCTAAGGTCTTCGTGTAGAAGGGTTCCCTCGACGCTGTCGATCGAATATCTGCAATGAGTTAGTATTAATATTAAATGGAAAAAGGGAGAAGGTTATACCTTAGTAATAATATCATTTGAGTAACGATCATTCTAATTGTTTGGCAATTGGTTCACATTCCAACGTGCCAAGTTGTATGTATATTTTTTCCAATGACTCCAATGACTCGGTATGGTCCTTCCTTCCGGCCTAGTTTTCATTCATCCGAGTCTCGAGTATTGAGGGTGACTTTTCTTAGAACTATGTCCCGATTCTGAAGTGCAAAGTTGGTTCTTATATTATTAGTATCTCTCAATTCTTTGCTTCTGCGATGCCATCCGAACAAGTGCAGCTTCACGTTTTTCATCTAATAACTAGAGGCTAGTTATTATAGCCTCGTGATTTCATTCCTCCGATGCACGACGAAATCTGGAGCTGGGTTCCCCGACCTCGACTCGAATTAGGCTCAGAGCCGAATACTAAAGAGAACCGAGGTGGTGACCCTTCACACAAGATCAAACAACATACCATTCTTCCGAAACTAGCTAGGTCTATTCTTTACGATCGAGTTACAACTCGCAAACGCGTAGATAATGGAAGGAGAAGCATAAACTTACTTTGTACTGAGTATCACCCACGAAACCTGGTCCTTTTTCATCAAAAATAAGTTCCTCAACACGGATACAAGAAGGAGAAAGAGAAACTAGCATGCTGTCCGGACTTTTCAGCACTAGAATCGCGTCGTAACGGAATACCCTAGGGTTTATGTGGGATTTTGGGGGAGGAGTTGCAGGGGTTCAATTAGGTTTTCTTGGTCTGAAATACAGGTGAAATAACTCAGTTTTATTCCCTTAAAAGACCCCTCTTGGCCGACTTTGGGGCTTTTAATTAAGTCCTCTCATTTTGGCAAGTAGGTGATGCACCTACTTGTCACCTACCAGTCTGCGCTGTCTCGCGAAAATGCAAATATCTCTCTACTCCAATATTGTATCGACGAACGGTTTAATGCGTTGGAAACTAGACTCGTAGATCTTCAATTTGATATGTAGATCATCCATTGATTCCAAGTATATTGGGAGAAAAGTGCATCTACATTTGACCTAAATTTCAGCATATTATAAATGGAACTTGTGATGACCTTTTCCAACTTTTGTTCCACAACTCGCTTGACTTAAAAACATAAAAGCAAACTATAGTATGAACTAAAATAACTCATAATATAATCTCCTTATAATGTTAATAACCCTAGTATCACCCCAAAAGTACATGGTAAAATATTCCAACTTGTCGACTTTCGACGAAACTTATTTTCTTCAATTCGTTTAGCTTCTAAGCCTTCAAACCCTCTTGCTACTTGGTACTAATGATCTTAAATATTTGTAACCTCCACGTTAACATGATGAACTAACTTTGTAAGCTTTTAAAAGATGATTCCCTTTCTGAGCTTACATTAATTGACTTATGATGTACTCTTACGTACGAAAACACGGGGTGTAACACTCTGATGCCTCGATCATGATGTCAATCTCATGACATCATCAACAGAAGTGATTAAAAGGTCACGTCTGCATAGTCCCAAGGTAACTAACTGAAGGCGGCTGATGGTCAGCCATTGGCTTCCCCAAACTGTTGAAGCGGCCACAATAAATAGGTCACTTTCTCAACCTTTACAATCTTTACTTCTCAAACCTTTCCCAAATCCTTACTAGTCCCAAACTGTTGAAGCGGCCACAATAAATAGGTCACTTTCTCAACCTTTACAATCTTTACTTCTCAAACCTTTCCCAAATCCTTACTAGTTTTTTCATCTTCTCTGAGTCCATCCTCTCTACAACTTGCACTTGTTATAACATCTACTTCTTCTCTTATCCTAAGTTTCTCAACAGCGATGGCTAAAACATCTAAAACCGTTTCTTAGAGAGAAAAAGCCTCCTCGTCATCATGGCTGGTCGGTGGTAGAACGACGGTGCCACCCCTTATCGAGGAGTGCATTCCTGGGCCATGCGAGCTATCTTCCGATTTCAAAATCGATAAGCTTGCATCAGTTCCAGGCTGATGCGAACCCATGTCGTGATACATCTGCTCGATAACTGAAGACGACCTTGAGCAGGTGAAAGAGGATTGCAATAGGGAGGATAAGGAGGTGGTGATTCCTTCCCCCGGAGAGGACATCACCACTCATGTGAAAGGATACTTAAGCGTGTATACTTATCCTTTCACACTGGGTCCTGTAGATCTAGCACTGGGTCCTCTAGATACAGTCATTCTCGGTTTTTGTCACCAATATCGGGTGACCCTTTGCCAGATCTACCCTTCTTTCTGGCGCATTGTCAATTTGCTCAGGTATTTCTCGGGCAAGGTCAAGGGGATGTATTTTTCCCTCGACCACCTAATCAAGCTATACAGCCCTCGCCTCTATCGAGGTAGTATGATAAAGCTCCAGCGTTGATCCTCGAAGGCGCTATTTTCTAGCATCGACGAAGACAAGGACCGAGGATGGATGTCCCGGTTTGTCCGAATCAAGACCTCCGACTTAATTCCTGCCAAAATGATGCCATTCCCCGAGGAATGAATCATGAAACATAAGTACAACTCCATTGATGATGCTTACTACTTTCTTTATCTATTTCTTCTTCGATCTAATTCCTTTTCGATTCTGCAGCTTCCCTTTGGTTTCCTGGTGTGATTCCGGATCTCGCAGGTTGGGTTCGACAACTGGACTCCACTTCTTGACATGCAGAACGCTGTTGGCGTGAATTGGCCAAAGGTCTGTTGGAAGCTAAAAACCATGGTGATTTCCCTCGTTTATATGTTGACATTTCTTTGTAAAATACTTACTTTCCCTTTATGCATGCCTCGGAGACACTATTGTTATGAGGCCGCCTCCACCCGGTGAAGAGGAAATTCTGAACCAATTAAAGAGAAGAAAAGGAAAAGGGCTTTGCCACCAAGTTCCACGAAGCCAAGAAAAATAAGGCTCAAAAGCCTAGGGCCGATCCTACAGCCCTATCTGCAGACGCGGTGCAACAACTTCGGGATGAAGAGCAAGAAGGAGAGGATGCCGACTGTTTGCTGGTAGCTCGGAAGAAGGGGAGCACTGAAGCTTCGGAGGCCGCTGAACCGGCGATGGTTGATGAGGTTCAATCTCGAACCAAAGAAATCTCGGAGGGGATCTCGAGCGGAGTCCCTGAGCCATCGGGTGGTAAAAGCGAACCTCGTCTTGGAGGACATATGACGGGTGAGCCCGAAAATCCTAATTTCGAGGCCCTTCAAAGAGAAGAGAATGTCTCAAGTGATTCACTTGGGATAATTAACATAGATGAATCGCCGCTTGGCCGTTTGTTCTCTGAGGGGAAGTTTGGAGATGCTCGGGCCATGGAGACTCCTGATGTGAGGACGACCCACGAAGGGAATGATATTTTCCGGGAATGCTTTGCGGGGGTCAAAGATGGTCTCGATCTGGATGCTTTGTTTATTTTGACGAGGCTCAGCGTCTTCTAAACATGTAAGTTTCTATTTCCCTAATTATGCTCGTGCTTTATTCTCATTTTTCTGAGTCTGAATTTTTTTCTTTGTGTGAAGGCTATGACGCTCCATCGACAAGCGTTCTCCAAGTCTCGAGCTGAGATTGCCCGATGTGAGGCTGAAATCAAGAAGCTTGTGGAAGAGAGGGATGGCCTCAAACTCCTCTATGTTCAAAAAGAGGAGGAGATCAAGGACCTACGAGCCGACTTGACGAAGGCTCATCGAGAACACACCGAGCTCATTGAGTAGGTAATGTAACATTTGGGTGTTTGTTATGTGTTTATCTGACATAGCGAATAACACTTCGACTTTGCAGCCCCAGCAGAAGGGTGCGTTAGTGGAACAGCTTCGAGAGGAGCTCAAGGCGAAAAGACCTTGGGGTGGAAGCATCATATGGATCGTCTCGCTTCGGAGAAGGATACGCTTTGGGCCTAGTTGGCTTCGGTCAAACATCAACTTCAAAACGTGAAGGTGGAAAGCTTGGCCCGATGCCGGAAGATTGAGGAGCTCCAAGCTAAGTCGGCCGCCGAACTTCCAAAGGCTAAATCTGAGACGGAGGCATTTTTGGCCTCTTATCGAGCTGACGCCGAGGCTGCCACCATTCGGGCAGAGGAGATCTTTACTGCTAGTGAAGTCAAATTGTCATGCACTGTCGACCATACTAGGCGACAATGCCAGAGAGAGACTCTCGAGGAAGTGCATGCTCGTGGCTTTGACCTCTCAGCTGATATTGAAAAGGAAAAACCTTTGGAGGACGAGGCTGCCGTTCTACTCTCCGATGACGATGACTCTGTTTGTGGTTCCGAGAGTGGAGGATATGAGGATGAAGCCCTCTGAGAAGGAGGTTCTTGAAGATGTGGCTCCCGAAGATGCAACTCCTAAAGTAGATTAGGCCCTTAGGATTTTTTGCTTTTTTATTTTGTGTAATGCTCCATGTGGGCATTCTTAATATTTTTCATTCCTTTCTGCCCCGTCTCCTATTTTCTGTGAAGTTTGCTTCGTTTTTGTTTCGTGAAGACTTAGTTTTTGATGTCATAACTTCAATAATCGAGTGAGTACCGGAGCAGACTTAGAGTGAAACAAACCCTTAGTTTTTTTAAATAATCGATGGGCTATTTTATAATATAATAGCTCTTAAGGTTTTTTGGTGAATCCTCGAGCTATGCTTAGGTCGATTTTGTGCATGATCGGGATGGTGGGACCCTTAGGTCCGAGTTGAGTGAGAACAAGGTCTCGAACTCTAAATGTTTTGACCCTTAGGTTCTTTTACGCTGGGTTGATATGGCCTTTAAGAGATGGCTATTTTTTCCCCTTAAAAGACTTAGTGAAAAGTTCTTTATGTTTATGCCTTGGCATGCATCTTTTACCCATCGGGATTTTTGAGGGTTTAGCGTCGATCAGAACCCTTTTATTTTTAGTACCTTAGCACAATTTTGTATGTGAATAATTCGTTACCTCTTAGGATTTTTGGAGGGTTGATTTTATCGAAGCCCTTTGATTATTTTGCCGAGGGTAGCCTTTATTAACCAATTTTCATAGAATTCGAAGGCCTATTTTTCTTGCGGGATTCAGACGTGTCCGGGCCGCGTTATTTTAACCATAGCCTTTATTTTGGCTGTAGCCTTTAATATGGACGTAGCCTTCGGGTGTGTCTCTTGGACTTGTTTCCCGATAACATTTTCAAACTTGATCGAAATGTCAGTCCCCTAGTATGTTGGCCTTGGCCTTTACATCGAGGGATGCCTCTTTGAGGTCTTATAAATTCGAGTTTATACAACTCAAACGTGTTGACTGCCAATGACAGTCCCCGAGTATTCGAGGTGTATTTGCTTTTTGGCCCTTGAGCCGTTTCTCACAGAATCACAAGAATGGAGTTCGTATAGTAGCAAATTTCTTTGAGACACAAAGTGTTTGATATAAAAAGAATGATTCTTTGAATTATTCATACATGTGTACATGTTTTTCCATCGGGGCTCGACTATTCTATATGGATACAGTTCATCTGACCGTTTGGCGCATTACAAAGTTTTCCTATCGAGGCCCGCTTTGGCGTGAAGTATTTTCCTCGAAAATATAACCTCCGAGGGTGATGTCCCCCAGTATTCGGGGTTGGTTGAAAAAAGCCTTGGATACTATTGAATTCTCCTTAGGTAGCACATAGTTGCTGCCTCGTTTAAAACCTCGCCGGAAAGACCCATTTAGGATAAAACCCGATCTAAGGGAAAAAGAGTGCAACATGTGCTTTAAAACCTAAGGTCTTCGTGTAGAAGGGTTCCCTCGACGCTGTCGATCGAATATCTGCAATGAGTTAGTATTAAATATAAATGGAAAAAGGGAGAAGGTTATACCTTAGTAATAATATCATTTGAGTAACGATACATTCTAATTGTTTGGCAATTGTTCACATTCCAACGTGCCAAGTTGTATGATATTTTTCCAATGACTCCAATGACTCGGTATGGTCCTTCCCAATTCCGGCCTAGTTTCCATTCATCCGAGTCTCGAGTATTGAGGGTGACTTTTCTTAGAACTATGTCCCCGATTCTGAAGTGTCGAAAGTTGGTTCTTATATTATAGTATCTCTCAATTCTTTGCTTCTGCGATGCCATCCGAACAAGTGCAGCTTCACGTTTTTCATCTAATAACTAGAGGCTAGTATTATAGCCTCGTGATTTCATTCCTCCGATGCACGACGAAATCTGGAGCTGGGTTCCCCGACCTCGACTCGAATTAAGGCCTCGAAGCCGAATACTAAAGAGAACGAGGTTGACCCCGTGCTGGATTTCGATGTCGTTCGATATGCCCAAAGAACCTCGAGCAGAACTTCTCTCCATTTTCCTTTTGTGTCGTTCAACCTTTTCTTTAAGTTTTGAATTATAGTCTTGTTTGTTGATTCGACCTGCCTGTTCCCGCTCGGGTGGTACGGCGTTGATAAGATCCTTTTTATTTTGTGTGCTTCGAGTAACTCCGTTACCTATTGCCGACGAATTGCTTCCCATTGCGCATACGATTTCGGCAGGTATCCCGAATCGACACACGATATGGTTCTAGATAAAGTCGATGACTTCTTTTTCTCTGACCTTTTCGAAGGCCTGTGCTTCCACCCATTTAGAAAAGTAGTCAGTCATAAAAAAATGAATTTAGCTTTACCTGGGGCCGTTGGTAGAGTGCCGACGATGTCCATTCCCTATTTCATGAAAGGCCATAGGGAGAGGACCGAATGAAGTTGCTCCCCGGGCTAATGAATCATTGGTTCAAGCTTTTGACATTTATCACATATTTTCGACAAACTCCTTAGTGTCTTTTTCCATGCTATCCCAGTAATATCTTGCTCTAACAATTTTGCGAATCAAAGACTGAGCACCGGAGTGCTTTCCACAAGTGCCTTCGTGGATCTCTCATAAAACATAGTCGGTGTCCCCCGGCCCTAAACATACCGCCAATGGCCTATCGAACATCCTTCTGTATAATATTCCATCTTCATCCAATGTGAACGGAGCAACCTTGGTTCGTAAAGCCCTTGATTCTTTATGGTCCGATGGGAGCTTCCCATTTTTCAAATATTCAACATACTTATTCCTCTAATCCCAAGTCAGACTTGTAGAATTTATCTCGACATGACCCTCCTCAACTATGGATCTCGATAATTGGATGACAGACCCCGGGATAATATCATCTTCCTCGACTGATGACCCCAAGTTTGCAAGTTCATCGGCCTCACTGTTTTGTTCTCGAGGAACATGGTCCAGAGTCCATTCCTTGAAGCGGTGCAAGGTTACCTGTAGCTTGTCCAAATATCTTTGCGTACTACCCTCTCGAACTTCGAAGCTTTTGTTTACTTGGTTCACCACTAATAGAGAATCGCACTTGGCTTTAATGATTTCTGCCCCCAAGCTTTTAGCTAGCTTGAGACCTGCAATCATGCCCTCATACTCAGCCTCATTATTAGTCAACCTAGAAGTTTTGATAGATTGTCTAATAGTGTTACCTGTAGGTGGCTTTGTTTACCGTGAAAATGGTAATAACAATTAAATTTGTTGATGGGATTCTAAAAATACATGATCTATTTTTATGCTAGTTGAGGAGAAGTTAATGCTATGTGTGTGTAGTTTAAGGGTGAGATGCGAACTCAAATAAAGCAGTAATCGAACTGAGAGATAGTCGTTCGGGGCCTCAAGCTTGTCGATTTGGGGCCTCGAGGTCAGGCCCCGAGCTCGGGCTCGATCTATAAGGGGGAACCGGGGAAGGGCTAACAGATGTAATAATGTCAAAAGGAGGCTCTTTATGGCCAATAGCAAGCAACAAATGTAGAACGAGTATGAAGATAATAAGATAGAGCAATAATATCAAGAGAGAGTGTATTAGAGAGAAAGAGTGAGAATTATCATATATTTCACGTGGAGTCTTTGGAGCAACATCAGTCCTCTACAAAATAATCAGAATCCTCTTTATATAGAAGGGGGGAAGCTTATATGGTAAGGCACACATGAGATGTAAAGATGTGGAGATAGGACGGCTGGAAGTGACGCCCCGATTAGGGCTCAAAATATCCTGTCTAGGCTTTGTCGGGCTTAGCCGCGACAGACTTAGCCGTGTCTTGGGAACTCCCATTTTTACTTTAGCCCCGATCAATATCCCCCCAAGGCCGGGTGCCGATGGGCCTCGAGGAAGAAGACTCGAGCGCATCTTTGCATCCTCGAGGCTTCGAGTTGATCTTCCAAAATGCCTTGATACCGGGAAATTAGACCCTCCAATTTTTCCGTATACAGATAGTCCCCGCGTTTCCTAGATCGAAGAGATAGGAAACAAATTTGACGGCCAACTCTTTGAGTTCCCCATGCCGCTGTCATATCAGTGACTCAACCTATGACGTGAGCCTTTGTAACAATCGGGAAATCCCTTGGACTTGTCTTTTAGATGCCATTCAATGCACTGTCGATTCTCGTTCTTGAGAGTGGCGGTACCATTGTCGATTCGGTTTTCAAGAACGCATTTATTGCGCCTGCCGATCCGTCTTTCAAAGGCATCGAAGACCGTGTGATCTCTCCATATAAATGGGTGCATTCTGATGCCATTTCTTCATCTAAGTATCTTCTTTCAGTCATACATCCGTTTCTCTTCACTATCGTTTCACCATCATCTTTTATTGTTAACTGCCATGTTTGGGGTTCACTGCCCTAAGGCTGTATACGGCATTCTTATCAGCTGTGTAGTGGCCTCTTGCCCGAGCTTCTCCATGTCGAACGAGATTACACTATCTCAACGCCACTACTGCTGTTATCACGGCTGCTATTACTGCTGTAATTGACTCGAGATGATGATACATTAGGCGCCGATTTCTTCCAGTATTGACAGGCGTTCGGATTCTACACCGCTGCTCACTCTCCTACCCTGGCCTGGTGTGGCACTTCATTCCTTGGGTTTTTTCCGAAGAGATAAAATGGCACAAGCGGCTGTCAAGACCGGGGCCTGCTGGATCTTCAACCTTCGGCTTCGACAGGATATGTCTCTTTTTTCTGCCTCTTCTGCATCCTCCCTCTTTCCTCTTCTTCGTCTTTTACCTAGGATATATTATTCCGAGGGATTGAGCTGGAAACCTAGAGGAGGTTGAAGTCGAAGGTGTCACCTTTGGGGACGCAAGCTCGAGGAGGCGACGCTTCGGGGATACTGCTACCGGAGATGGACCTTCGAAGGTAGACTAGGTTTAAGCTTCGCATATTCCCTTTTGTGTCCTTATTTTTGAGTAGGAACCCTTTGTAGGCTTTTGTAATTATATGTAAGGACCCCTCGAGGGCCATTGTAAGCAAATTTCCATAAATGTAAAGATATTTTGACTTCTGCCTTTGATGTTTGCCATATTCCTTTTAATTTTCCTGGGACCTTGAATGTATGCTTCTGCTGACGATTATCAACATCTAGCTCGAACGCGAGTATTTTTCTCGGCTTGTTTGATAGAAATGGCTCCTTTCTGAGCCCACCGTTGTTCCTCGGACCGAGATTGAAGTGGTTCGACCCGGGCCGTCGGGACCCTCGAGTCACATGGAGATAGTACTTTGAGACTTGAAGTTCTTGAGGGCGGTGTTTGAGTGACGGTTGGCTTCAGACGCCTAGATATTTGCTTTTAACTTGGCGTAGATAACCCTTTTAAGACGTTGTAGATAGGTCCTAGATGATGGGTTACCCATATTTAGGCGGTGTCCCGAGGTCGAGCCTCTATGGGCGGAGCTCGAATTTCCTGTTTCTCTCCTCGGGGGGACCCTTCGAGTTCGGCTACTATCTCGGGGCCCATAATGGTGTTGGAGGTTTTTAGGAGCCTAGCTTCATGTTGATGTAGGTCCTCGAGGTCGAGTACTGCCTCGGGACTGGCATTCGAAGTCATTGGCCTCCCGAGGCATATCTCGGGCAGGCGGACTGTTGCTTTTTCCACGTGTATATGGGGTTGCTTCCGCCTCTTGGGAGATCCACTTTTTTAGATTTTCCTTCCATTTCAGCGTCGAGCCCTTCGTTACCTTAGTACCAGAGTGTTTGTGCAGGTTCCTGCTTTAGTTCCTCTAATCTTGCCATAGCTATGACTGCTGCTTCGGGGTCTGCCTGTCAGAGAGGGGAGAGTTCCGCTCCCAGTGCTCAGGACCCGCGGGAGTTTATCTTGAAGACTACGTCATTGATAGTGGAGGAGCACCTTGGGTTGGTGAGGAGAGACTGCGGATGGGGAGAGGAGGTAGCGCTACAGGTGCTTTCCCCGAACGAGGGTATCGCTGACTAGTTCCTGAATGTATATACGTATCTCTTCATACTGGGACCTCTCTATAGGGTCGTGCTCGACTTTTTTGTAAAGTATCGGGTCACCTTGGCGCAGGTACACCCGTCGTTTTGGCAAATTATGTTGATGATGAGGTTTTTCGCGGAGAAGGCGGGGCTTGAATTCACACTTAGCTATGTCGTTAGGCTGTATCGGCCCTTTCACCATCGAGGTATGCTAACCTTGCGGTGCCTTTCATCCACGCCTTTTGTTGTTGATGATGATGAAGGCGGAGATCGGGAGTGGGCTAGTCAGTTCGTCCAGGTCCGGACAAACGACGTTATCCCTGTGGAGCTTATGCCATTCCCTGAAAAATGTAACTATATGCGTGAGTCGAGCGTCTCGTGCTTTCTCAGATTTGTTTATGTTGAAAGCTAATCTCGTAATCGTGTTTCCTTCTTTTTTGCAGCAATTTCATGGGCGGCGGGCGAGGTTCCTGATCTGCCTGGCTGGGTCTGGAAGCTGGTGACCCACTCGTTTTGTGACGAGCGTAGGTGGCGAGCTGCGTCTCAGGGCAAATGGGAAGCAAAATATCATGGTGCTTGTGTATATAGCTTTTCCCTTGTCCCTTGTTAATTTGGAGAGGCATTCTTCCTTTTTATGTATTATTCTTGCTATCGCAGGTATCGGAGAGCTTCCGAAGGCGAGGCTGTGCCCCTCTGGAGAGGAGGAGGGGTTGTCGGCGTTCGAGCCAAAGTGTGACAGTGATAAGCTGGAAATGCACTTGCAGAGTGATGGCGCTCACGGCAAGGCCAAACGGGGTCGGGCCGTTGAGACGGAAACATCGCCCGAGCCTATCGCGCCCGAGGTTACCGGTTCTGGAAATATGGCTCCTCCAAACGATCGTGTTTTGACCGGGGTTATTTCTTTCGGGGATGAGGGGGCTAGGTCAACAGATATGTGCTCGGCCTCCGAGGAAGTCTTCCGACTTCACTTTGAGGTGAGCTTCGTCATAGGCCTCCTGAATCCGTGTCTTCTCTTTCCTACCGCGTTTTTCATTTTGCAGGCCTTTGACAGGCTTAGGTCCCAGCTGCTCCGTCATGGAGCTAGGCTCCGAAAAGCTCTGGATGAGGGTAGATCCCTTAGGCTCCTTTGCGAGGAGAAGGAATCCGAGTTGGAATACTGGCGATGTAAGGTGTACCAGAGCTTGAATTACGAGAGCTATTTGATGGAGCAAGTGACTTCCCGCCCTAGTTGAGTATGCATTTCGCTTTTTAACTTCTAAGGTTAACTCTTCGCCTACCTCAGCTGCAGAAAAAGATGGAGGCCTTGCAGCATCTTAGGGGCGTGGCGGATCGAATTAGAAATGACTGTATCGAGCTGAGAGCTCGTGCGCAGGTCCAAGCCTCAGAGGAGAAAGATGTATCAGTTAAACTTTTGGACCTCGGGGTCCAACTCCGCTTAGCTCGTGGCAACGCTTCAGTTCAAGCGGATATGATCAAGAAGCTTGAATCTGAACTTTCGAAGGTTAGGGCTGAGATCGTTGGTGCTCGGACCATAGCGGTACTGAACCGTACTAAGGCCGATTAGGAGATGGCGCTTCATTTGAAGGACGCTACCGATGCCCAAGCCGAGTTGAAGAGGGTCCTTGATCATGGAGAGAAGATCGAAGAATATGCGCGTTGCAAATCTCGGAGAAAGGTTATCGAGGAAATCAGTGTCAGGGGTTTTGTTCTCTCGGAAGAGTTGGCACGAGCGAGGGCGGACGAGCGCGATGCCTGGTTTCTCCTGTCCGATGCCGAGGAGAGTGAAGATGAGGCCGATAGGCCGTAGCTCTCGGGGGTGGGGCGTAGACTTCGCCATCCCGTATGTAGTACCTTTTTAGAGTATGTATGCAGATGGAGAATGTATTTTCCGCGTATGTACCTAAAAAGAAAAACCCTTTGCAGCTTTTTCGTTCTTCTGTACCCCATTTTGTTTCGCTTATGGCCAGGTGGACTGGTTTCAGAGTCAGTGAGAATTATGAGATCCATGATACAGCCCTGGGGCTCATTAGGCGGGCCCGGGGGCTCTTACGCGCCTGGTCGGCGCGACCTTTGGTGTAAGCAGGCATTTGAGCACTTATGCTTTTGTTCAACTATTTCGGGTTGAGTCTACGAGTCGGGTTTCCCTCAAGCTTTTTATGTTTGCATGGGCCGGCGACAATGGCTCTTACGCCTATGATTGAAGTGATCTTTTATGTAAGCTGGCGACAATGGCTCTTACGCTTTGCCCTTAGGCGTGTGTGTGGACCTGAGGCTCGTTAGGCTCGCGACAATGGCTCTTACGCTTTTCCCTCAGGCATATGTGTGGCCCTGAGGCTCGTTAGGCTGGCGACAATGGCTCTTACGCTTTGCCCTTAGGCATATGTAGGCTTTATTTTCCTTTCGTTAAGGACTTTTGCAATGATTTTTCCTGACCTGTCGTCGGTTCGGGAAGAACCTTGATTTCCAATCATTTGCGGCGATGTTCGAGCACCTCGTAAGGATTGGTTCGTAGGCTGAGTAGCTCGAAGCCTTATGATTTGGAGCTGAAATGGTCGAAGCTCTTTTTCTTGTTGAGGGTAGCCTGTTTAACCGGTTCTTTTCAAAGTAGATTCGAAATAATGGCCTATGATTTTGTAGCAACGGTCGGGCGTCCCCGAGTCGTGTTAGTTTGGCTGGTACAACCGTATGACCGTAGTCATTTGTGTTTGGCTGGATCCATTTTTTGGTCCCGAGTATAGTAGTTTAGGCGTCTATATCGAGGGTATGACTTTTTAGGGGTCTTACAAATTTGATATATAGTCAGAACTTCGAGATTGATTTTATGCCTGTAATAAGGTCTTACAAAAACTTTCATGCCTTTTGAGGCGTTACAGTTTGTGTCGTTGCTTTGTGCAAGTTTTACAAGATCGAGTCTGCCCGCTCGTGGTCTTAGGGCCTCGGGTTTTTTGCTGAATGGCGATTGGCGACAGTCTCCGAGTCATCGAGTTTGTTTTGGCTTGAGATCCGTTACCCGTGAGCCCGGGATTGCCTCATTGAGGGCTTACGACTTTGGAGATTCCGACCCTGAGGTCGTGCTTAAGCTGAGTTCTTTGGCGCTAGTCTCCGAGTATTCGGGATGCTTTCTTTTTGGAGATATTTAATGATTTCCGCGCTGCCTCTTTGAGGGCTTATTAGTTTGGAGTTTCGACCCTGAGGTCATGCGGGTGGCGAATTATCGACGCCAATCTCCGAGTATTCGAGATGTTTTTCTGATGGAGGAATCGTTCTGGCAAAAATGCTGGGTTTTCCTTGGAGCATGAGTCATGTTGGCAAAAGGCATTCTTTGATTATTTGACATTAGTACATGTGCCTCCGCCATCGGGGGCTCGATTGTGCGGACACGGTTCATTCGACCGTTTGGTCCGGTACATCATTTTCTAATTGGGCTCCTATTTGGCATTTCTTGGCTCTCTTGAACGCACGATCTTCCGAAGGGGCATCCTCTGGCGCTCGTGGTTGATAGAAAAAGAAGCCTTGAGGACCTGTCGGATTCCCCTTAGGTAGCATATAGGTGTTGCCTCATTAAAAACCTTGCCGGCAAAACCCTCTTTGGGACAAAAGCTCGGTTGAAGGAAAAGAGCGCAACGGATGCCTTTAAATCCTTAGGGTCTTCGAGGTGGGCGTGCATTTTTGACCGCTTTGATCGAGTTCCTGTATAAAGGATTAGTATAAAATATAAACTGAAAAGGGAGATAGTTATACCTTATCGCGGGATGCGTTTGGCGACGTTCCGATGTCTGGTACGCCAGAGTAGAGATATTGGTGCTCGAACATTTCCCTTGCCGCGTGCTGCTCCCCGTGGACGGTTTTAATCCCGTCTTTTTTTTGGAGTTTCATCATCTGGTGAAGGGTGAACGATACCGCTCTCATGCAGTATATCCACGGTCGCCCGAACAAGGCGTTGTACCTGATGTCTTGTGGCAGTCAAGCCAACTTCCTTGAGCGAGGTGAACTCTTATTGTAGTACATACATTCTACTAGATAAAAGGAAAACTCTTCATATGCACCTCCTAAGAAATCATACAACCTCAACCCTTCTTACAGGTGATAACCTACCTGCACAACCTCAAATTGACATCTTCATATGACTTTACCATGGTTACAACCACTATGCAATCAATTGATCCTCCTGAGTCAACACTTGTAATGACCTGACTAGTTATTTTAAGCTCTAGCGAGTCATCCATCGGTTTGAGGAATTGGGTAGCTTCACCATTTCCTGGGTTTTGGAATTGCAGTCTGCTGTTGCTTGCTGTAGTGTACTTCTGCTGATCTGCTGCTGTAGCTGACCACTATTTCTCCTCATCTTATTCAATTCCAGTTACACAATTGTAACTCTAATAATTGTGAGCTGAAAACGTGAAGAATGAATCTATGTGATGAATTGAAGCACGAGTGTTGATTTAGTTTATTTCCTGATTCGTGTACTCAGACATTTAGTGCAATAATGTTATTTAGGTCATTGTTTATATTGTACTAATTGGACTGTATGAGCTGCTATTTCTCAGATTTATGTGAACATTATGAGTTAAACACTAGTAGTAGTTAATTTCATGGTAGGTTGATAGAATAATTTCATGTTAGTTGTAGTCAATTTCCTGTCATGGAACTGTTTAGAACGTGTGAACTAAGGCTAAAAGGCTGCTTAAAAATGCTGGACTAGGTGCTAGGCTGTAGCTGAGCATCATTGTGTTCATTGTTAGTCCAATAAACATAATAATCCCTGTTTAACTATTAACAAATGTGATTAAGTTTGTAGGTAGATCACCATTAGTTGATGTCACGTTCTGCTCAAAATAGATCGTCAGATTCTCTATTTTCATTGTTAGTATTGACTGAGCTTTGGCTCACGTTAGTTGGACTGTAAGGACTGGGCTCAACTCAGGCCCAGCTGAAAAATAGCCTGGCCCATTTCCCTTTTAATTCAATTAATTTGAGGCCTAGGCAGTATAATTTGAGGCCTGGGCCCAATGGCAATGCTAGAAGCCCAAAGCTGGGCAGGTTCTAAATAAAAAACAGCAACATTTACCTGCTTGCTGGGTTGATTCAAGGCCCAAAAAATTGCTGAGGATTTGGATTACATGAAAGTCATGGACTTGAAGTATAGTAGTCCTTAAATAATACCAATTAACTAGGCTTTAGAGACAATACTTAATAAAATCATAGTTCTTTAGGTTGACCTTTAAAATAAAAATGAGGTGCGCCGTGCCAAATAAAATCACAAATAGCGTGGCCCTCTTAATTGATTTCTAAAATATATGTAGATCTCGGGACGCGCCATTTAGCAAATTCCATGGCTTCCCGCAAAGTTAATAATGCGCTAGTTGCTTTAGGTTCGGCATTTAATAATATTTCCTTCCTAAACTCGGGCGCACATTTATGTGACCCAAATCCAAATCCCAACGGAGTTGAAATGTGTCAAAAGCCACGGGTGCATTAATGTGACGTGGTTCGAGACGTGTTTTCACGACGTTGCAATTCTCTTTAAAAACTAATAATAAAGCGGTTTAAAGTCAAAAAGCACATAGATTAAAACATGTATTAAAGTCAGATATTTAGCCATTTATAACAGTTTAAGCGACCATGCTAGAACCACGGAACTCGGGAATGCCTAACACCTTCTCCTGGGTTAACAGAATTCCTTACTCGGATTTCTGGTTCGCGGACTGTTAAACAGAGTCAATTCTTCCTCAATTCGGGATTCAACCGGTGACTTCGGACACCATTAATCTCCCAAGTGGCGACTCTGAATCTTTTAATAAAACGAATCCCGTTTCGATTGTCCTTTAATTGGAAAAACTCCTTTACACCCTTCCGGGTGTAGGTAAAAAGGAGGTGTGACAACGCCTAGTTAACAAAATTTTCGAGGAACAGATCGGTAAATCAATGGAAGTTTACATTGACGATATGTTGGTTAAGTCCATGCGCGCAGAGGACCATTTAACTAATTTGCAGGAAACATTCGAAATCATGAAGTAGTACAACATGAAGCTAATCAAGAAAAATGTTCCTTCGGTGTCAGTTCGGGCAAGTTCTTCGACTTCATGATATCAAATCTAGGAACCGAAATCAACCCCGACAAGAACAAGGACATCGACGATATCACTATCGTAGATAGTATGAAAGCCGTACAAAGGCTAACAGGACGGATAGGCGCCTTGGGCCGACTCATTTCGAGGTCATCAGATTGAAGCCACAAGTTCTTTTCCTTACTCAAAAAGAAAAATGATTTCGCATGGACCCACAATGTCAGGAAGCATTGGAGGAATTGAAGTGATACTTATTGATCCCACCTCTACTTCACACTCCAAAGGCGGATGAGAAGTTGTACTTATATTTTGTAGTGTCTGAAATAACTGTAATTGGTATAATAGTTCGAGAAGAGCAAGGTACGCAGTTTTCCGTCTATTACGTAAGTCGGACTTTAGGATATGTTGAAACTAGATATCCACACTTAGAGAAATTGGCACTTCCATTAATAAGTGCATCTACAAAGCCAAAGCCATGTTTCCAGTGTCACCCCATATGTGTGTTAATCGCTTATCCTCTCCGGAATGTTTTGCATATGCCCGAGTTATCGGGTCAATTGGCCAAATGGGCCGTCAAACTTAGCGGGTAAGATATTGAATATCAAACCTGAACTGCAATCAAGTCTCGAATCTTAGGTGACTTCGTGGCCGATTTTACGCCAAACCTCGTACCCAAAGTGGAGAAAGAACTTCAGCTAAAATTTGGTACATCATCGGCGGTATGGACCCTCTTCACGGATGATGCCTCAAATGTGAAAGAGTACGGGCTTGGCATCATTTGAAGCCTGTATACGGAAAAATCGGAGCGTCCAATTTCCCAGTATCAAGGCGTTTCGGAAGATCGACTCGAAGCCTCGAGGCTGCAAAGATGCGCTCGAGTCTTCTTCCTCAGGGCCCATCGGCACCCGGCCTTGGGAGGATATTGATCGGGACTAAAGTAAAAATGGGAGTTCCCAAGACGCGGCTAAGTTTGACAAAGCCTAGCCAGGCTATTCTGATCCCTAATCGGGGCGTCACTTCCAGTCGTCCCATCTCCACACCTTTACAGCTAATATGTGCCTTACCATATAAGCTTCCCCCCTTCTATATAAAGGGGATTCTGATTATTTTATAGAGGGCTGATATTGCTCCAAAGACTCTACGTGAAATATATGATAACTCTCTCTCTGTCTCTCTTATACACTCTCTCTTGATATTGTTGCTCTATCTTATTATCTTCATACTCGTTCTACATTTGTTGCTTGCTATTAGCCATAAAGAGCCTCCTTTTAACATTATTGCATATGTTATCCCTTCCCCGATTCCCCCTGATAGCTCGAGCCCGAGCTCGGGACCCAACCTCGAAGCCCCAAATCGACCAGCTCGAGGCCCCGAATGACTATCTCTCAATGCGATTACTACTTTATTTGAGCTCACGTCTCACCCTTTAACTACACACACATAGCATCAACTGCTCCTCAACTAGCATAAAAATAGATCACGTATTTTTATAGTCCCGTCAAGAAATTTAATTGTTATTACCATTTTCACGGTAAACAGTTTGGCGCCCACCGTGGGGCTAAAAATAATAGTGATTATTTTCTTGCTAGTTTCGTTACACAACGCAAGTTATCTTTCACACTTCTTCTTGTCCAAGATCTTCGATTTTCGATTACTGCTTTATTTGAGCTCGCGTCTCACCCTTTAACTACACACACATAGCATCAACTGCTCCTCAACTAGCATAAAAATAGATCACGTATTTTTAGAGTCCTGTCAACAAATTTAATTGTTATTACCATTTTCACAGTAAACAGTTTGGCGCCCACCGTGGGGCTAAAAATAATAGTGATTATTTTCTTGCTAGTTACGTTACACAATGCAAGTTATCTTTCACACTTCTTCTTGTCCAAGATCGTCGATTTCAGGTTAAAATGTCTGGCTCAGTGAAGAGAGTTGAGAACAACAACCTCGAAAACCACGGAGAGAACGGTGTAGCAGTTCCAATCGTCGGTGTGCCACCACTGAACCCCAAAAACGCGCCTGGACCGATTCCAGCGGACGCGGGTTCGCGTGACGCACAGCAGGTCGACGAAACCTCACACACCGACAGAAGCGTACAGCAAGACGACCAATAGGAAGCCTAAAAAACCCCAGCTCGAAAAGAACAGGAAGTTAGCCTTCATGTTATCTTTGAAATGTTGTAGACACAAGAGCTGGCCATCGCCCAGCTGCAAATCCATCCAAAAACTCCCAGCACCGTAGCAGTAGGAATAACTCCCCCGGCCGAACAGGTGCCGGACAGACTGAGCAATAATGGTTCGACAACCAACCCTGCTATCGTAAAAATGCTCGAGGATCTTTCCAGAAGGATGGAGTCGGGCGAGAAGATGATAGCCGCCAACGACAAGAAAGTCGAAACTTACAACTCCCGGGTCAACCAAATCCCGGGCGCGCCTCCGATCTTGAAAGGCATAGACTCGAGGAAGTTCGTGTAGCGGCCGGTCCCGGAGAAAGCAGCTCAGAAACCCATCCCAAAGAAGTTTAGAGTGTCGGAACTCCCGAAGTACAATGGGACCTCAGACCCCAACGAGCACGTTACCGCCTACACGTGTGCAGTAAAATGAAATGACATAAAAGACGACGAGATCGAGTCCGTCTTACTGAAGAAGTTCGAGGAAACACTCTCAAAGGGGGCCATGATGTGGTACCATAATCTAGCTCCCAACTCCATAGACTCATTCGCCATGCTGGCAGACTCCTTCATAAAGGCACATGCCGGTGCCATCAAGGTAGAAACGAGGAAATCTGACATATTCAAGATCAGGCAACGGGAGAACGAAATGCTGCGAGAGTTTGTGTCTCTCTTTCAAACGGAACGAATGGAACTACCCCCGGTCTCCGACGACTGGGCGGTACAGGACTTCACTCGGGGCCTGAACGAGTGGAGTTCTGTGGCCTCGCGGCAGCTGAAAGAAAATCTGATTGAGTATCTTGCCGTAACCTGGTCAGATGTCCACAACCGATACCAGTCAAAGATCAGGGTCGAGGATGATCAATTGGGAGCCCCTTTGGGCTCAGTATACCCGAACAGGCTCTTAGAAAACGAGTCGAAGCCAAACAAAGAAAGGTATTAGCCATACACCAAAGACAGGAGAAAAGCCCCGAGAAGCAACCCGCCTCGCAACGACCGACCGGTCAACCGAGGGTAGAATCCCCGAGGGTTCATTAACAGATATGGATTCAGCGGAAACACGGGGCCAACAGGGGCACCACGCCTATCAGAATACAACTTCAACGTTGATATTTGAGACATCGTGTTCGGCATCGGTAAAATCAAGGATACCAGATGGCCCAGGCCTGTACAGTCGGATCCTTTCTAAAGGAATCATAACTTGGTGTGCGAATTTCACAACACACATGGCCACAGAACCGAGGATTGTCACCAGCTACGAGAGGAAGTGGCTAGGTTACTCAGCGAAGGTCATCTCAGAGAATTCTTGAGCGACCGAGCCAAAAATGAATTCCGAGAAAGAGAGGCGGCCAAGTAGAATGAAGTAAACGAGCCACGACACGTTATCCACATGATATTGGGGGGGATCGACGCTCCTCAAGAACCCGTGATAAGAAGGACAAAAATATCCATCACTAGAGAAAAGTGAACCCGGGGATACATACCCGAAGATGTCCTCACATTCAGCGAGGAGGACTCCGAGACCCTGTCTCAACCTCATAACGATGCACTGGTAATATCTTTCCTCATAAATATATTTCAGATAAAACGTGTACTCATAGATCCAGGTAGCTCGGCCAACATTATCAGGTCGAATGTAGTAGAGCAACTCAGACTGCTAGGCCAAATCGTGCCCGCCACTCGAGTCCTCAACGGATTTAACATGGCAAGAGAGACAACAAAAGGAGAGATCACTCTCCCGGTCAGCGTGGCCGGCACGACCCAAAATGTCAAATTCCATGTCATCGAAGCCACCTGTATTTCAAACCAAGAAAACCTAATTGAACCCTGCAACTCCTCCCCCAAAATCCCACACAAACCCTAGGGTATTCCGGGTGTTACGACGCGATTCTAGTGCTGAAAAGTCCGGACAGCATGCTAGTTTCTCTTTCTCCTTCTTGTATCCGTGTTGAGGAACTTACTTTTGATGAAAAAGGACCAGGTTTCGTGGGTGATACTCAGTACAAGGTAAGTTTATGCTTCTCCTTCCATTATCTATGCGTTTGCGAGTTATAACTCGATCGTAAAGAATAGACCTAGCTAGTTTTGGAAGAATGGTATGTTGTTTGATCTTTTGCAATGGTTGGCTGGTTGTGAACTTATTTTTAAGTTAAATTCATGGCTGGTTTATTGTATAAGAGGTGTAATGATGTACTTTTGGTTGTATTTCTCAATTTGAAAGAAAAGACAAGTCGAAACGTGTTTAAGTAAACCGAAAAATTATGTTTGAGTTGATGAACTTGTGGGACTGTTTTTGGGCTGTTTCGTGTTGGTATTGGGTTGTCTCTTTTACTACTGTTTTGATGGAGTTGAAAGGAGGAAGGGTGTGGAGAAACACCACATAATGGCAAGGTTGTTTGTTGGTCGTTCATCGTAACATTTTCGGATTGTTTGACACTATTATGGTTGTCGTGTTGTGTATGAAGCGATAGGGGTATGTTGGGCTGTTTGTGATTGTTTTGACTAGTGTGAAGTCATATATATAGGGGATGTGCTGTTCATTTCATTGTAAAATAGATTGTGGTCGATACATAACAGTTACGACGCTTAAACGATAACGAGAGTGTCATTTCTCTTATTGTAGACTAAGGAGCCGTGAAATTGCATAGCTTGAATATACAAGGTATGTTAAGGCTCTTCCTTCATTCTTTTGGCATGATCTATAGTGAAACGAACGTAAACGATACGCTATTTCATAATGAATCTACTCCTAGCAACTAAGGTTGTCCATGTTGTTCTTTCCTTACAAAGTTATTCCAAGAAAGTATGTATGATCCTTGAGACCTAGTGAAGTTCATATTGATGGTATGATGTCCATGATGTTAATCGATGGTGCAATGACCTTATGTCACTCCAAAAGGTTTAGAACGTGACTCCATAAGTCCAGCATGCATTATATATGTATCTATTTTACTCTAACGAGCCGCGCTATAGTCGGCCGGGTATGGCACCTATTGTGCAACCACAGATCAGTTGGGTTTACCGAGCTCCACGTGGCCGGGTACGTTTTTACCGAGTCCTCTTTGAGGCCGGGTATGATATGATGATGATGATGCCCACAAAGGCGTATGTTTTTAAAAGTTTATGTATATATATGTATTATGCATTTCATGTCAGTAGCCCCCAGAGGCACTTAGATGTTACAGGTTGTATCTCCTCTATCTCTCTTTACATTACTGTTCTTATTTATGCTTTCCTGCCTTACATACTCGGTACTTTATTCGTACTGACGTCCCTTTTGCCTGGGGACGCTGCGTTTCATGCCCGCAGGTCCCGATAGACAGGTTGACATTCCTCCTAATAGGCTATTAGCTCAGCGAAGGTGTTGGTATACTCCACTTGCTCCGGAGTTGCCTATTTGGTCAGTATGCTTTGGATATGTATTGATTGGTATGGCGGGGCCCTGTCCCGACCTTTATGATTTTATGTACTCTTAGAGGCTTGTAGACAGATGTTAGGTGTATGGATACTTGTATGGCCTTGTCGGCCTATGTTTTGAGTTTACAAATGGTCATGTCGGCCTTATAGGCCCGTATGTCACATGTATAAGTTTGTATATCATGTTGGGCCATCATACGTTAAGTATTCCTTATGTTTTATTCTTGTTATCTCATAAAGGGTTTTGTAGCTCATTTACCCATGATAGTATGATAAGAAAGATATGTTACGTTGGTACTCGGTTGAGTAAGGCACCGGGTGCCCGTCGCGGCCCTTCGGTTTGGGTCGTGACAAAAGTGGTATCAGAGCAGTTCTGTCCTAGGGAGTCTACAAGCCGTGTCTAGTAGAGTCTTGTTTATGGGTGTGTCGTGCACCACACTTATAAGCAGGAGGCTACAGGGCATTTAGGACTGTCACTCTTTCTTCTTACTCTAGATCGTGTGCTAGAGCTCAGTTGTAAGAATTCAAGTTCCCAACTCCTATTTTATTCATAATAAGATGATACCTACATCCAGAAAGACGGTTGGTAAAAGATATGTCTATGGAAGAGTTGAGTCAAAGGAACTCGACTTTGCATCATGCTTATGATAAGTAAATGTGAGGTCTTCAGTGGATCATGTGCGTACTGAAAGGTGTAAGCCTCTTGATAAGGAGTCTTGAGGAAAGAATACCTATCCACCTTAATGGTGAAAGATAATGAGAGATTCAAAAGATAAATACAAGTTTCAACAAGCAAAAGAAGCAAGATGAAGAAGAGTACAAGGCCGCCGATTAATGAAGGTTCAGTATTTACAATTCAGGAAGAGAAATACATGCATTCTGAGTTACATTCAATAGTAACAAAGTTATATATAATTGACCACACCCATCTCAATTATGCCCTATGGGAGCTGACAAATATAGTTTAAGAGAATGATGTAATAACAGGATCAAGCTGGGGTTAGTGTAACCAAAAATTATGGATGGATTGTTATCATTAGCTAACATTTCTGAAGGGTAGTGCAAATGTGGTAATAGATCTCCTTGTGAGACACCCAGATGGTGAACTCTAGAATAGTGCAATCAGATATGAATACTAAAATATTCAGAAATTTCGGAAGATAGGCAGTGGAACCCTAAAAGGGATAAATATTTACCTTAGTATGACTCCCGCCCCTAGAGAGAGAGAGAGAGAGAGAGAGAGAGAGAGAATTTTAGGCATCCCGAATAGTTAGTGAGATGAAGCAAGGGGAACTAAAAGTGAAAGAATATTTTGTTGAAGTTTACAGAATAAAGTGATAGATAGAAATATTAGTCGGAGAATAAGAAGAGAGTAAATGAAATATTATGAGTAAGATGTGATAATGGGTGATAATAGTAAATCAAAACATGACAGGATGACAGAGTCTACAGTCAAGTGAAGGGAAAGACAAGAGGTGAGGCCTTGACGCAATACAAGGATTTGATAATGGTCGACATCGTGAGAATTTCAGAGATCGTGCTCCAACAATAATAGAATAGACAACAAACGAATAACCTTTAAAGTTCATTTAGGAAGTCGTTTGCCTAAAGCAAGCACTCTGAGCAGAGTTAATCTTAAGGGACTAAGTGTGCCAGTTTCAGTAGGTGACACCTTCGTGCGTAAGAAATTTAGTTATCCCTGGTACAGAAGGTTACCATAAGGCGATTAAGGTTCATTGATAATGTGAAAAGACGCCAAAGATGAAGAGGTGAAACATCTATAGGTAGATCGTCGTAGTACTAAATCTTAGTACTCCCCTAAAGGGGGAATATGGTGTGATATGGTATTAAGTCGGAGTTAAGCGGTTCAGGTAACTATGGAATGGTAAAGGAAGAATGTGGTAAAAAGGAGAAAGGGATGATGTTGCATTTGTTCAGTTCCTACAGATATGTTGCGACTCCAGAACCTTACACAAGCACGTCATCGGAGAGAGGCAGTAAGGGTTCCCATACCAGATGTTATTGATAAATAAGTGTGAATGAACACTTGATACATAAGGAGCCAGTACGAGTGGTAAGTTAAGACAAAGAAAATAACCCAAGAGAGATTATGCAGAATATATATGAGAATGGACCAACGAGTAATTAGTAGTTGATTCAGGAAGATCCCGGTTATGGCTAGACAAGAAGTCACAGATAAATGAATAGATCATGCAAGATAAATGTAGTGAACCGCAGCATAGGGAATTCAGTCTCGTAGATACGAGATTACAATCATCCGAAAATTTTCAGATAGGAGTTGAGACCGTTAAAGGTACCATTTATGTTTTATGAAAATAAGAGAGAGTGCCAATAAGGAGACAGTCAAAATTTGAGATTAAAAGTAACCCTACGAGCACAAGGGCATGAAGTTATGTAACTAAGGATTATTGTAGGCAAGTAAGAACAACAAAAATTTCCTTCGAGTGTACGACATATCAAGCTCGCAACTTTACAAGAGCCAGAAGGTCTCCCTAAGTACTATAATAAAAGACTAGCTGAGGAAATAAGGAAGAAGGTTTCCACCTAAGCATAGTGAGCTAAACAGTAAATGATCTTGTAACAACAGTCTCACTACAATATTGTATACACTCCATAAGAAAGTGGCACCTATCATGGCTAAGGAATAAAAAAAAAATCATCAAAGGTGATGTTTGAGATCATACGAGGTATAGGAAATTATAGTATTCGTGGGCAATAAGACAAGCCAAGTATTCATGCAACAAGTGATAGAACGACCAGGAAAAGTAATTGCTTACATTTAAGGACAACTGAGAAGGCACGAAAGGAAATTTATGGTGGTAGCAAGTTTAAGGAAGGTTGCGAGTAGTATAAATAGATCGGTGTAGGTCCTAAAGTAAAGTATTGTAGAGCAACAAGGTTTTAGGTAGATAGGAGTAAGGATGTGAAAAGGTGAGTGAGAAGGTGACGAGAATATGTATGTCCTTGGGATTAAACCCATCAAAACAAGGGAGCAGATGATTTCCATATGTAATAAAGAGCTCGGTACAGCCTGAATGAACACAAAGGAGTCTAAGACTAGGTGCAATTAGACTAGATGGAATGCTACCCTGGCAATAGAATAAGGGTGTAATTGTGATTGATAAGAGGATGACGCTTAGGCCTTTGATTGAGTAATGGTTTAACGAGAAAGGGATTTTATTAATTGCACGGGATTAGAATACCCCCCATAAGATGAATCGCATTGGGATGCAATGAAATATGGTTATTGAAGTATAGTATTATCCCTAGGTGGATCAGGAAAATCACTTCAGATTTTCCTCGATAAGATGTGAGCCCTAGTGATAGTGTATTATGTGAGAGGTTACAAGTTATCAGTGATAGATTATATTTCAACATTAAGGTGAATAAACAATAGATGGGTACAAGTTCCAAAGTACAAGATGAGATTTGTTTGTTATTCTTAAGATGAATAATAATGAGGAAGCACTAAAGGACTTAGATTTATACATATAGGATAAGCAGCGAAAGAGTAACCTGGAGTTGGGTAGCAAACCTCGGTAATAATAAACCGAAGTTTTATGGTATAGTATAACCTACCTAGATGTAGTAAATCCATAAGGATAGATATACAAGGCTATGAAATTAGAGATAGCAATAGTCTTAAGTTCAATAAAGTACCAAGCAGAAGACATCAGTACACCTATAGATGCCTAGAGGGACAGCTTGTCATAATTCTGTATATGTTCATAAAGTGAGGCTTAGAGATTGGCTAAAAGATGGAGGAAAAAGGGAAGACGAGTCGCTAGGCACTCATACAATGACAGAGTCGTACATACTGCATGCCATAAGGTAGCAAATGTTACGATGTTGGAAAAAATTCCGACCACAGGTCGTGGTATGAGAAAGAAGCCTAAAGGTGGGAATACCCTGGCCTTTGGATTTATTTACAGAACAGTTTCCTAGATGTCAAGGACAATATTAAGGAATTCTTAAGAGCTACAGGTTATGAGACTGATAAGCGCATTAATCAACATTCGAGGACGAATGTTCCAAAGGGGGGAATGATGTTACACCCCGTGTTTTCGTATGTAAGAGTACGTCATAAGTCAATTAATGTGAGCTCAGAAAGGGAATCATCTTTTAAAAGTTTACAAAGTTAGTTCATCATGTTAATGTGGAGGTTACAAATATTTAAGATCATTAGTACCAAGTAGCAAGAGGGTTTGAAGGCTTAGAAGCTAAACGAATTGAAGAAAATAAGTTTCGTCGAAAGTCGACAAGTTGGAATATTTTACCATGTACTTTTGGGGTGATACTAGGGTTATTAACATTATAAGGAGATTATATTATTAGTTATTTTAGTCGTACGATAGTTGGTGTTATGTTTTGAAGTCAAGCGAGTTGTGGAACAAAAGTTGGAAAAGGTCATCACAAGTTCCATTTATAATATGCTGAAATTTAGGTCAAATGTAGATGCACTTTTGTCCCAATATACTTGGAATCAATGGATGATCTACATATCAAATTGAAGATCTACGAGTCTAGTTTCCAACGCATTAAACCGTTCATCGATACGATATTGGAGTAGAGAGATATTTGCATTTTCGCGAGACAGCGCAGACTGGTAGGTGACAAGTAGGTGCATCACCTACTTGCCAAAATGAGAAGACTTAATTAAAAGCCCCAAAGTCGGCCAAGAGGGGTCTTTTAAGGGAATAAAAACTGAGTTATTTCACCTGTATTTCAGACCAAGAAAACCTAATTGAACCCCTGCAACTCCTCCCCCAAAATCCCACACAAACCCTAGGGTATTCTGGGTGTTACGACGCGATTCTAGTGCTGAAAAGTCCGGACAGCATGCTAGTTTCTCTTTCTCCTTCTTGTATCCATGTTGGGGATCTTACTTTTGATGAAAAAGGACCAGGTTTTGTGGGTGATACTCAGTACAATGTAAGTTTATGATTCTCCTTCCATTATCTATGCGTTTGTGAGTTGTAACTCGATCGTAAAGAATAGACCTAGCTAGTTTCGGAAGAATGGTATGTTGTTTGATCTTGTGCAATGGTTGGCTGGTTGTGAACTTATTTTTAAGTTAAATTCATGGCTGGTTTATTGTATAAGAGGTGTAATGATGTACTTTTGGTTGTATTTCTCAATTTGAAAGAAAAGACAAGTCGAAACGTGTTTAAGTAAACCGAAAAATTATGTTTGAGTTGATGAACTTGTGGGACTGTTTTTGGGCTGTTTCGTGTTGGTATTGGGTTGTCTCTTTTACTACTGTTTTGATGGAGTTGAAAGGAGTAAGGGTGTGGAGAAACACCACATAATGGCAAGGTTGTTTGTTGGTCGTTCATCGTAACATTTTCGGATTGTTTGACACTATTATGGTTGTCGTGTTGTGTATGAAGCGATAGGGGTATGTTGGGCTGTTTGTGATTGTTTTGACTAAGTGTGAAGTCATATATATAGGGGAGGTGCTGTCCATTTCATTGTAAAATAGATTGTGGTCGATACATAATAGTTACGACGCTTAAACGATAACGAGAGTGTCATTTCTCTTATTGTAGACTAAGGAGCCGTGAAATTGCATAGCTTGAGGTTGGGAAGAATATACAAGGTATGTTAAGGCTCTTCCTTCATTCTTTTGGCATGATCTATAGTGAAACGAACGTAAACGATACGCTATTTCATAATGAATCTACTCCTAGCAACTAAGGTTGTCCATGTTGTTCTTTCCTTACAAAGTTATTCCAAGAAAGTATGTATGATCATTGAGTCCTAGTGAAGTTCATATTGATGGTATGATGTCCATAATGTTAATTGATGGTGCAATGACCTTATGTCACTCCAAAAGGTTTAGAACGTGACTCCATGAGTCCAGCATGCATTATATATGTATCTATTTTATTCTACTGAGCCGCGCTATAGTCGGCCGGGTATGGCACCTATTGTGCAACCACTGATCAGTTGGGTTTACCGAGCTCCACGTGGCCGGGTACGTTTTTACCGAGTCCTCTTTGAGGCTGGGTATGATATGATGATGATGATGCCCACAGAGGCGTATGTTTTTAAAAGTTTATGTATATATATGTATTATGCATTTCATGTCAGTAGCCCCCAGAGGCACTCAGATGTTACAGGTTGTATCTCCTCTATCTCTCTTTACATTACTGTTCTTATTTATGCTTTCATGCCTTACATACTCGGTACTTTATTCGTACTGACGTCCCTTTTGCCTGGGGACACTGCGTTTCATGCCCGCAGGTCCCGATAGACAGGTTGACATTCCTCCTAATAGGCTATCAGCTCAGCGAAGGTGTTGGTGTACTCCACTTGCTCCGGAGTTGCCTATTTGGTCAGTATGCTTTGGATATGTATTGATTGGTATGGCGGGGCCCTGTCCCGACCTTTATGATTTTATGTACTCTTAGAGGCTTGTAGACAGATGTCAGGTGTATGGATACTTGTATGGCCTTGTCGGCCTATGTTTTGAGTTTACAAATGGTCATGTCGGCCTTATAGGCCCGTATGTCACATGTATATGTATATCATGTTGGGTCATCATACGTTAAGTATTCCCTTATGTTTTATTCTTGTTATCTCATAAAGGGTTTTCTAGCTCATTTACCCATGCTAGTATGATAAGAAAGATATGTTACGTTGGTACTCGGTTGAGTAAGGCACCGGGTGCCCGTCGCGGCCCTTCGGTTTGGGTCGTGACACAGAGGATCAAGGATTAGATCGTTTATTATCATCTTACTCTAAGAAATACAGGAACTATCTGAATACGATTGAAATCAATTATGACCGATTTTGTGTTCTCGAGGGTCACTTAACAATTTCGAAATAGACCAAGCTCGAGCCAGAGGGTATAGTACAAGACTCAATGATTGAAGTGCTCGATGGACACCGAGGCCAAGTATGATCGACCTCGAGATAATACCGTTATGGTTTCATAACAAAAACAGCGAGATTCCCGCAGCGGCCCTAAGATCACAGTGTAAATTCCGTAACTGATTCGTACTAGGCGGTTAGACAACTGTATAATAAGATTCCCTACTACAATTAGAATTGTACCTTATTTAGGATTTCCCTACTATATAAAGGGGACAAAATCATTTGTAACGCAAGAATCATTGACAATAGAATATACATACATCACTTTCTTGCTTACTGTCCATCTGAATCATCTTATTGTTATTTTATTGTTCTTGTTTATTGACCTCGAGGTCACCTTAGCTCGAGGTTGGGACTAGCTCGCACACTCATTTGACTTACCTTACTCTTTAATTTACACACTTGATTCCTTGTTTATCAGTTAGTATTTGATTGAATCACATATCTTTAAAACCACAAAATAAATTTAATTGTTACTCCGATTTTAGGGTAAACAGCGAGATGAGGTAGGCTGCCTCAAGATATAAGCTTTTGGTTAGTGAGCTCCACTTCTTCCAAGAGTATTGCCGAGTCACATTCTATATATATTAATTCGTATTATGAGAATGTTAGGAACTTTGTCCCGACTTATATATTATGGTCATGTTTTCTTAGTGGTTTTGCAGACAATGTCTTGTGTACAGTTTTAGGTATGACGTGTCAATGGCCTTGTCGACCCTTATGTATCTATATAAATCTTTTGAATTAGTTATGTGAGTTAAGTTCTAATATTGTTACTTATATATATAGATGTGGCCTATCATGGCACGTGATGAGTCTTATAGTAATGAAAGATAAGGTACGTGGCGCTTAGTTGAGTAGGCTCCTGGTGCCAGTCGTGGCCCTCTGATTTGGTTCGTGACATGCTATTTATTAATACATTATAGTTTGGATCGATTTTAATGATTACTGAGAGCCCAAGAGACTGGAGTGTTTTTTTACTGAGTGAGGCCGAGGGCCTGATTGTAAGATATTGATACTATAGCACGTGAGTTGTCCGTGCGGCACATGAGTTGTCCATGCAGATCCAGGCATTGATATTATAGCACGTGAGTTGTCCGTGCGGATCCAAATAATGATACTATAGCACGTGAGTTATCTGTGCGGATCCAGATATTGATACTATAGCACGTGATCAGTTGTTCATGCAGCACGTGAGTTGTCCGTGCGGATCCAGATATTGATACTATAGCACGTGAGTTGTCTGTGCGGATCTAGACATTGATACCATAGCATGTGAGTTGTCCATGCAGATCAAGATATTTACATTATAGCACGTGAGTTGTTAGTGCGGATTATAGCGCTTGGGATGAAGGAGCCCCTCCGGAGTTTGTACATCCCCAGTGAGCGCAGGCACCTACTGAGTCCGAGTGCCAAGTGCTAAGAGAGTGAAAGGACTGAGTGACTATTGTTCTGAGAGAGTGCATTGATTTCATTATTGTTGCATTTCAGCTGTCATATAATACTGTTTTGGAAATTTTTGAAAGATATTATCTTCTATTCAGTCGAACTTAATATGAAATTACTATTTGGGCCTTAATTGTTTAATCTGCAAGCATGCCTACCTTCTTATTCAGTCGAACTTAATATGAAATTACTATTTGGGCCTTAATTGTTTAATCTACAAGCATGCCTACCTTCTTATGTTGGAAACTACTGTAATTGGACTTAGATGTGAAGCTCGTCACTACTTTCAGTTCTTTATTTAGTATTGTAATTACTTGCTGAGTAGATTGTACTCATACTATACCTTACACCTCGTGTTCAGATCCAGGTGCTTCTGGATACGGCGACTGTTAGATCTCAGGGTGTTATCAGTTGGAGACTGTCAAGGTAGTTGTTTGGTGTCCGCTTACCTTGACTCTCTCTTCCTTTCGGTTATTGTACTGCTCTATATTTTCAGACAGCATTTTTATCAATCGGACTTTGTTATCATTTAGATACTCATGTACTCAGTGACGCCGGGTTTTGGGAGTGTTTTATGTCGGTATTAATGAGATTCTTGTATTGACTTTATGTATTATATTTTTAAACTTAAAAAAAATTGTGATTTATTGAGGTTATTGGCTTGCCTAGTATCGAGATAGGCGCCATCAAAAAAGATGAAATTTTGGGTCGTGACATTTTGCTGCCCATCAAAAGCATTTATTTCTTTACCAAAAACTTGACCAAACTTCATTGTCTAGAAAGAAATTTGGTGATAAATCAATTTCTTTAAACCCGTACCCTCTTTTAATTATTTGACAGTCTTGTATCTTCCTTAGCTTGATGTCATGTTCTACAAGGTGTTAGTTGAATGGTAGAATTCCACATTATTTAGGATTAGGATTTAGGAAGGTGGCTCAACATGTTTCACGAAGTATTTGTAATATCTTTCAGTACTTATAATGGTTGGAACTATTAAATCCTAATGTAGAAACGTGGTAAAATGGCTTTCAAGTAATTTAAGATTTGTTTTGGATGGCCTACAGATCTTAGCCCAAGATCTTTTGCTGGAAACTTGACCAAAATTGCCCATGAAACTAATCATTTGATTTTAAGTAAACTTATAAGATAGATCAAATTCAAATAGAAGAAGATCACTTAGAACTAAATGTGCAGGAGATGGACGTCTTCTCTGTGTATCGCAAATAAGAGGTAACTGCACTTCAAAGAAAACAATAATTTGTCTACTAAAGCGATCTAAAAGATATCATACTACAGAAATAAATAAAAACGACACGAATTTTAAGGTGTACAAATATTTGTACAATCACGTCTTTTGAAAAGTCATTATAAGTAAGTATTTTGCACTAACGTGATTTTACAAATTAAAAGTATGACAAATACTCCATTTGTCTCATATTATCTGTCATGATTCTCTTAAATACACTTTTAAAGAAAAATTAACTAGGATGAGATTTTGACTACTTTAGCCTTATTCATGTCTTAATATTTAATCTTTCTTCATTGATATTTGAGCAAAAGTGTTTATAGTTTTTAAGGATAATTATAACTAAGGGAAAAAGTGGAAAAAGATAATTAATTTTTTTTTGAACTTATAAATTAACAAATAATTTGAGACAAACTTAAAAGAGACTCAAAACTGCGGTGAATCGTCTGCTCAAAGACGGCGAATCGGCTGCACAAAAGAACAAAAATAGAAGGGGAGACGGGAGGGAAACCACTATATTTTAAGTAACCACCACTGATAATATGAGACGGAGAGAGTAATAAATTGTAACCAATTAAATTATATTGATAGTGTAACGGAACCCTTATATCATCGGTATGTAAAAGTTAAATTTATCCTATAAATACGTACCATTAGTGGTTTTAGATGACAAATCTAATCAAGTCAAATTTTCTTAAGAATGTCAATGAACGAGAATAGATCCATTGATCTTCTCCTAGCTCAAACTCAAACCTGGAACCATATGTTCAACTTCATAAGCTCTTCAGCAGCAAAATGTGCAATTGAGCTAGGCATTCCAGATGTCCTCTACAAACATGATAAGCCCATGTCTCTTTCTGACCTCACTGCTGAACTTTCCCTCATCGACCATTCCAAGGTTTCCTTCTTGCCAATATTAATGCGGTTTTTAGTTCATTCTGGTTTCCTAAACCAACATGAAAAAGAACATTACTCACTTACTGCAGCTAGTGACCTTCTTGTGAAAGATAACCCCTTGAGTATGAGGTCATACTTTTTGATCATCCATGATCCAGTTCTTTTAAAAGCATGGTCTTGTTTAAGTGATTGGTTCCAAGATGATTCCTCTACTGCTTTTCATACTGCTCATGAGAAATCTTTATGGGATTACTATGTGCAAGAACCAAGAGTCGGTGATAGTTTCAATGAGTCAATGGCTAGTGACTCGAGATTGATTGCCAATGTTCTTATTACGGAGTGTAAACATGTTTTTGAGGGATTAACGTCGTTGGTGGATGTTGGAGGTGGCACTGGCACTGTGGCAATTACCATAGCCAAAGCTTTTCCTGCCATAAAATGCACAGTACTTGATCTCCCTCGCGTAGTAGGAAACTTGAAGGGAAGTGGGAATGTGGAGTTTGTCGGAGGAAGCATGTTTGAAAAGATTCCTAATGCTAATGCAATCTTACTCAAGGTACAAATATAGCAACATTTGTCATTGTGTGTTTCTCATTTTTAAGCATCACTTTTTTAAATATGAGTTTATAATTAACAATTTCATGGTTGAGCAGTGGATTCTGCATAACTGGAGCGATGAAGACTGTGTGAAGATACTGAAGAAATGCAAAGAGTCTATTCCGAGTAGGGAAGAAGGAGGGAAGGTCATAATCATAGACATAGTGCTCGAAAATCCGAATGTGACAAATGAGTTTGTTCGAGCACAGCATTATATGGACTTGTTAATGATGGTTTGCTATGCTGCCAAACAGAGAACTAAAATGGAATGGGAGAGGCTCTTCATTGATGCTGGTTTCAATGAATACAAAATAACTCCCACTTTAGGAACAAGGTCTCTTATTGAGATATACCCTTGAAGAAGTTTTAAATTGCATTAATCAATAAGGTCTCTCTATTAATGAATAAACTTGCGAGCTTATGGAGTCTATTATATATGTAATTGATATTACTAGTATAAATTTCTCATTTTTCTTTACTTTGGATTATTTTCTTGACATTGACCTTGCCAATTATCAACTTAATCGGTTCCATTCAATTGAAGAACATTGCGAAATTCACTACCATCAGCGCCGTACCTTAATATTTTGAGTAGCATAACTTGAAAATTTTTGTTTTAATTACCACTTCGTTGTTATTGATTGCTTCCAACATAAATATCCATTTACCCTTTTGTTAGAACTTCGTGCACTGTTGCATTTCTTAATAAAAATTAGAGACCCTCTTGGTAGTTAGAATTTTTAGAAGGAAAAAGATTGACAAATTCGTGTTCTAAGTCATCCACACTGTTACGCGGCACCTTCCTGAGATTCCCTGGAAGGGCGACGTAAGGCTAAGCAACTGATGTCAGTGCAGTTACTGTCCGCCAACTGAGGTCCCTTCCGTACGCTAGACTAGATTGCCAGTGTCATGCGGGAAAACCAATGTCAAGAGCAATTGAGAGAACAGAAATGAGAATTAAGAATGAAAGAAAGCTTGATTGCATTAATGAAAGCTATTACAGAAAAGCAACGCGGTGTCAAGGGGGAGAGACACCAGTACAGAGAATTACTTGCTTGCTAGAAAGTTTTGATTGCTTGATCCCCCCTAATAATGCTTAAAAAAATAATCCAAAGCTACAAGACTCGACTTGACTAAGCTAGAGAAACATAATGGAAGTACATGAAATAAAACTACTCTATATTTACAATGAAAATGACTTAGTTTTCTATAAGGCAGCAGCAGGTCCGTTGTCAGCAGTAGCAGGTCCGTTGTCAGGAGCAGTGTCTTTGGCATCACGGTCTACGCGTGCGGCGCTGTTGGCATCTGCCTGCGGCTTGGCGCTGGCGAGGGATATCAGTGGGGCGACAGAGGCACCTGCGCGCTTGTCATAGGCGCGGCCAAGACCACAGAATCGTCCGTGCCGCTAGGCATTGGGAGGCTTGCTAGGACACCACGGGACGCGCCCAAGGGGTCATGGGGCATGGCTGGAATGCCGCCCACGACATTCTCCCCCACCTGAGTTGGCGACGTCCTCGGCGCCTTACTTGCAAAATAATCTTCAATGAGGCTCTTGTAGGCTTTGAGGTTTGTTCCCCTCTCCCAAGTATTCTCTTCTGCATCACAGCCCTGCCATTTCACCAAGAACTCTTAGTGATCTTTCCTTGAGGCATGAATCACTTTGTCATCAAGAATAGCTTCAACACGCCTTTTTCCGGTTGAATTGGGACTTCGAATACTGGGTATTGTAAGCTAGCTCCTTCAAGGATCCTCCGTGTCTTCCCAAAAAGGTTTCAGGAGACTGACATGGAAGACAGGATGAATTTTCCACCAAGCTGGGGTATCCACCCGGTATGCAATTTTCCCAATGCGCATTTTAATGGACAAGGGTCCAATGTATTTTTGCAATAGGCGAGGGTCATGGACCCCCGCAAATAAGTACCGGTTTGGGATTTTGACCATCACTTTATCTCCTACTTGATATTCAACAAAGCGACGATTCTGATCAGCATGACTCTTCATCCGCTTTTGAGCTTTGATAAGATAGCTCCGCACTATCTCCAAATTCCGCTTCCACACATTTGAGAAGCTGGCAGCTCGAGGAAATTTAGCCATGTTGGTGCATTCACAGTGTGTGGGAGTAGCGGTTGCTGTCCGATAACAATTTCAAAAGCGCTTTTGTTTGTACTAGAGCTCTTTTGTGAATTGAAACACAGTTAAGCAGCATCCAGAAGCTTCACCCAATTCTTCTGCGATCCGGTTACAAAGTGGCGGAGATATTCCTCCAACATACCATTGAACCGCTCCGTTTGGCCATCAGATTGCGGATGAAAACTTGAGCTGTGACTCAGACCCAAGGCACTTGAAGAGTTGGGTCCAAAAGTTGCTAGTGAAGCGTGAGTCGCGATCACTAACAGTGTCTTTGGGCAGGCCCCAATATTTGACTACATGAGAGAAGAAGAGTCGAGTTGTATCTTCTGCTGATATATATTGTGGATCTACAATAAAGGTGGCATACTTGGAAAACCGGTCCACCACAACCAAGATAGTGGTGAGATCTCCGACCTTGGGCAATCCGGTGATGAAATCCAGGGAAACGCTGTCCCAAGGTCTCTTTGGGACAGCTAGTGGTTCCAAGAGTCCCGCTTGTGTTAAGCGGTCCGACTTGTCCTTCTGGCATACTACACAAGTCTTCACATACTGAGCGACATCATCGGCCATTTGAGGCCAATAATAGGCACGACGAAGTAACGCCGCGGTGTGTTCTTCACCGGGATGGCTGGCCCACAGAGTATCATGACATTCCGCTAGAAGAGTCCTCCGCAAATCTCCTCTTTTAGGAACATAAAGTCGGTTCCTTTTCACTTTCAGAAAACCATTCTTCCATGTAGAACTGGCGAGTCTTGCCATGTCCTACCAAATCAACCAAATACTGAGCAGCAGGAACCCTGATGAGTATATCCTGTATCTGGTCCTTGATGGATGTGGCTACTTCGCTTCCCCTTAGGGTGGCGAGTAGGCACACGATGCTAGTCAGCCCTCCGACTGAGCGAATCAGCAACATGATTGGTCTTTCCACTTCGGTACTCCAGGTTGAAGTGGAATTCAGCTAGCAGTTCCTGTAACCTAGCCTATCGACCATTCAGCTTCGGCTGGGTCATAAAATGGCTGACAACTGTGTTGTCTGTCTTGACCACGAACGGGGTTCCCAGCAGATAGTGCCTCCAAAGGCGCAAGTAGTGGACGACAGCCAATAATTCTTTCTCATGGGCGGCATAGCGCCGCTCTGCATCCTTCAGCTTCCGACTCTCGTACGCTACAGGGTGCCCTTCTTGTAGTAAGACTTCGCCGAGGGCATAGTCAGATGCATCCTTTTGTACCTCGAACGGCTTGGCCAAATCAGGGAGGGCCAAGACGGGGCTACTAGACATAGCCGCTTTTAATGCATTGAAGGCCTCCGCTCTCCTTGGTCCCCAATCCCAAGGTGTGACCTTCTTGAGGAGTTCTGTCAATGGCACTGCGATAAGGGAGTAGTTCTTCACAAACCGCCGGTAGAAGTTACATAGACCAAGGAACGCCCTCAAGGCGTGGACATCCTTAGGCGGCAGCCAATCTGTGATGGTCTGAATCTTCTGTTGGTCCATCTTGATGCGTCCTTCCTCGATGACATGTCCGAGGAAGTCAATCTGCTTCTGAGCAAAGGAGCATTTGGATAGCTTCGCATATAGTTCATGCTCCCGCAAACGAGCTAAGACCTTCCGCAAATGCACTAGGTGTTCTTCCAATGTTTGGCTATATACCACAATGTCATCCAAATAGACCACCACGAATTCGTCAATGTACTCTCGGAAGACTTGGTTCATCAGAGTGAAAAATGTAGCTGGAGCATTAGTCAAGCTGAACGGCATGACCAGGAAGTCTTACGACCCATATCTTGTTACACAGGTCGTCTTATGTTCATCACCCTCTGCGATCTGAACTTGCCAGTAACCTGTCTTGAGGTCTATCTTGGTGAACACCGTCGCACCACCCAGTCTATCGAACAAGTTTTCCATTAAAGGAATAGGGTACTTGTTCTTCACAGTGATTTTGTTTAGAGATCGATAATCCACACAGAGTTGCAGGCTTCCATCATGTTTCTTTTGGAATAGAACATGGGACCCATATGGGGACTTGGAGGGTACAATGATCCCTGTATCTAGCATTTCCGTCAATTGCCTCCGAAGCTCGGTGGGTTCGGGTTGCGACATTCTGTAAGACGCCCGGGCAGGTGGCTTCGCGCCCGGTACCAACTCAATTTCATGGTCCACAGTGCGCCTAGGCGGGAGCCGCTTTGGCATGTCTTGGGGCATGACATCTTCAAACTCCAGTAGTAACTCCTTCACGGGTTCAGGAATGGGACCCGAGGAGCGTTCTATATCTTCAATGCAGAGGGTTGCCAGGAACGTAGGTTCATTCCTTTTGACCCCCTTCTTCAACTGCAAGGCCGAGATGTTCTCAACGGCCATCTTCATGGGCAGGCACGGGATAATGCAGGGCTTGGCCCTATTGGTTCCTATCATCAGTAGCATGTCTGCAAATGGTACCGGCATGGTGTTGGTTTGCCTTAGGAATTCCAGCCCAACAATCAGCTCAAAGTCATCTATGATCACCACTCGCAGGTTGAATTTCCTTCGTAAGGGCCAAGCTTCACCGGTACTTCTTTAGCTATTCCACCCACTGGCTGGGGAGGTGAGTTGATAGCCTTGACACTACCTTTACCTTTCCCTACAACTAGACCAAGGCGCTCCACCTGAGTCGAGGCTAAGTAGTTGTGGGTAGCACCCGTGTCTATCATAGCCCGAATGGGCTTGCCATCACCTTCATCTCAACGAACATTAAGGTCCTCTCTTGTTTAAGAGGAGTCTCTTCATTCGCCTTCTTTTTCCCTTTCTTGGTGACTGGTCATGGGTCCTTCTTCTTACGGATACCAGCATCGGTCTCCGCTAATGCCTCAGAAATGGAACCAACAATTACATTGAAGGCATCGACTGGTTCAGTCTGGTCCGCATCGTCTGAGTCGTCATCAGTCCCATCATCACTAGCCTGATGGGCGTTCATCTGTGCATGTGGGCACTCATTGTTCCAATGTGGTCCGCCGTAATGACGGCATCCTGAAGGAGGCTTTCTCCCCCGGTCATTGTTGTTTGATGCAGCACTATTGCTGCCGAGGAAGGAGCTCTAGATTTGTTTGAGTTCCGATCTCCCCCACTTTTGCTAGGGCCACCATTGTTAGGCTGGCCCCCTTTGAATCCCGCTCGGGCAGGCGGCTGGGGCTGTCCTTACGAGCTTCCATTTGATAGTCCCCAAGGCATTCAGCTGCTTGGATCGCCTTGGGAAGGGTATCTACCCTTTGTCTTTGTAGCTCCACACGGGCATAAGGTTTCAACCCTTCCAAGAAGGTGAAGAGCTTGTCCTTGTCCCCCATGTTGCGTAAGCTTAGCATGAGCGCGGAGAATTCCCACACATAGTCCCCCACTGATTTTGTCTGGCGGAGCTCCCGTAGTTTTCTCCTTGCATTGTATTCAACATTTTTGGGGAAGAAGTGTAGGCGTATGGCTGCCTTCAGTTCTGCCATGTCTCGAGAGCATCTTCACCGGCCTTGATGGCTTCGTACTTCACCCGCCATCATAGTTTAGCATCACCCAGAAGGTACATGGCAGCAGTTGCTACCTTCTTAGCTTCCTCCAGGCCTCCAATAGCATCGAAATACTGTTCGACGTCAAAGATGAAGTTCTCCACTTCCTTGGCATTCCTAGCTCCACTGTATGGCTTTGGCTCAGGAATTTTCAGTTTCTGTGTCGCGGAAGCGGGGTTCACAGCGCCCCCGATTTGGTTTCCACCTCCTCGAAGTAGGCCCTGTAAAGCAGTGTTGACAACATTGAGCTGGTCTGTCAATTTATCAATAGTTTGTCGCATGGCAGTCACCTTGTCTGCCTCTTGTGCCCTGTAGGCTAAATCCTCGGTGCGCTCCTGTTGGAGCCCCTCGAATTTCCCAAAATTTCGGCTGCCTCTGTGGCTGCCATCTGCTGGTCTCCCTCGGAGTCGCGACTGATGTTTTCTATGTCAACTTCGGCCTGGAGCACCCTGCGGTCCAGGTCGTCCAACCTTTGCACTAGGCTGGTTCTTAGTTCAGGCACCGTATCCACAATAGGCCGTAATACCTCAACCGTTCCTTTGAGAGCCGCAATGCGGTCCCCATGATTCACCATGGTCAGAAATGGTGGTAATGTCAATACGTTCCCTCGTCCGATGTCGAGCCTAGGCTCTAATACCAACTATTACGCGGCGCCTTCTTGAGATTCCTTGGAAGGGCGACGTAAGGCTAAGTAACTGGTGTCAGTGCAGTTACTGTCCGCCAACTGAGGTCCCCTCCGTACGCTAGACTAGATTGTCAGTGCCGTACGGGAAAACCAATGTCAAGAGCAATTGAGAGAACAGAAATGAGAATTGAGAATGAAAGAAAGCTTGATTGCATTAATGAAAGCTATTACAGAAAAGCAACGCGGTGTCGAGGGGGAGAGACACCAGTACAGAGAATTGCTTGCTTGCTAGAAAGTTTTGATTGCTTGATCCCCCCTAATAATGCTTAAAAAAAATAATCCAAAGCTACAAGACTAGACTTGACTAAGCTAGAGAAACATAATGGAAGTACATGAAATAAAACTACTCTATATTTACAATGAAAATGACTTAGTTTTCTATAAGGCAGCAGCAGGTCTGTTGTCAGCAGCAATGTCTTTGGCATCACGGTCTACACGCGCGGCGTTGTCTGCGCGAGCACCGCTGTTGGCATCTACCTGCGGCTTGGCGCTGGCGAGGGATATCGGTGGGGCGACAGAAACACCTGCGCGCTTGTCACTTGGCGCGGCCAAGACCACGGGGCCGTCCGTGGCGCTAAGCATTGGGAGGCTTGCTAGGACGCCACGGGGCGCGCCCAAGGGGTCATGGGGCATGGCTGGAATGCCGCCCATGACACACGCATGTTTTCCAACCACTCACATGAATAGCTTAATAGTTTCGGTACTTCCTAATGAAGCCCATCTAGTCAACATACCCTTGTCATTTTTGTCTTCAACAACAATAATAACTTGAGTATTTCGAAATCAAACTCATTATTATTATAATACTACACTTTAAACCAATCATCCTCACCAATACTTTACTAATTGACTTTGTAAATACACATTGTTGTTCATGCGAGTTGGGATTTGCAGATCAAGGATTAGGCGCAATACCACTGCAAAACCGAGATCACAATCAGTTAAATACACTTGTTCACAAGAACTTTTTGTGCGTAGGAACTATTGTGGAGAGGGCGTAACTCAATAATTTAGTAAAAAATACACAATCCATGACTTCAGCCACCTTACGAGCAACTACCCACTAGGTAAACCGTTACCATACAACCCACTAAGAGAGCGCATAAAGTTTGAAATAAACTGTGACGCACAATGCCATCGCCAGGAACACCAAGGAAAGTATTCTAAAAAAAACATAAATGTAATTAAGTGACATCCGCCACCATGAACAAACTGTGGTTGGCTCACCTTAACAGGAACTAAAACATCCCCTCAAACAAAGAACAAGTATGTCCAGCAGCAGCAGCATTAACTAAAGGGTCTGCACACAGAAGAGTAAGTGGTTTGGTGAGATAAAGCCCAGTAAAATCACTGACCGCCCCCTGCCATACCATGTGGAGCAAGTCTTCGAAATAACATGCAGGCATGATGGTATAACACACATCATATCATATCATATCATATTATACTAAAAGTGGGAAGAAGTCAAGTGTAAAATTAATTTACCAAAATATCCATAAAAAATTGAATGATTTTTTACCCCTCTTACACTAAAAGTGGGAAGAAGTCAAGTGTAAAATTAATTTACCAAAATATCCATAAAAAATTGAATGATTTTTCACCCTCATATAAACACTATTCCTATTATGTTTTTGAACCAAATTGTAATTTACCTTCCAAGTAAATGAATCAATTTAATGGGAAGTCAACCACTGGATTAATGTTCTAAGTAAGGAGAATTTAAGGAGTTGCAAAAAAAGTTCAATGCAGACCCGATCGAGTCATCTCATTCATCTGAACAGCCATTCTTCATTTTATTTTCAATGATGCATTAAAGACAGAAATCTCAAAAGCCAGAAACGTGTGAGATTAAACAAATAAGGTGTGAAGTCCATGACGCCTCTTTCAACTTCTTCCTGTTTTTATACATAAAATTTCCATTCTTTCTACCCATTTGAGGAGCTGGATGAGTGAAGTTCCTCCTCAGAAGTGAATTAAGTAAGTGTTTCTCATGTAAGAACATCAAGAATAATGTCACCAGCAAAAACAAATCAGTAATATTGTTGCATGTAATTTAATTTATCGCAGTCTGAAGTCTATAATAAAGTAATTGAATGTTTTTGTTTTGCAGAAGTAGATAATGCAGAAACTTGACAAATTTCAAGCTTTTTGACGCATACATACATTTATTTATGGCTGAAAGAAACAATTACACTGCTTATATTTCGTGTGACGTATCATGGACAAATCAAATGGGACGGAAGCCTGCAGCATATGAGTACAACACGAATAACTAGAATTAAGCTGAAAAGGGTCTTCCAGCAAGATTGGATACTATGTGAAAAGAGATTCATCTCTTGACGCATGCAAAAAGGTATTACTTCGTGTTGATTTTCATATCTGAAAAGTTCTATAGTTTAGGTTGTGAGATTCACAACAACAAAATCTGGACGGGACATGCAACAATATTTGTGTATATATATGTTATACTCAGTTGCTACTCAATTGATAAATTTGGGAATGTTATAATATGGAAATTGTTATATATATGTTATAAATTTGGGCATTATATTTAACTGTTTTGAATATGCGGTTCGCTTTAACTTTTAATTTATACATGTGATTCTTGAACCTTTTTAAGTCAATCATTTACATGTGTTGCAATATTATTCACTTATTTAACTGGTCATATATGAAATTAATCGTTTGAAAAGATCATTTTACGTGTTTTATACTATTTGAGAAAACAATTACGAAAAAAGCCCTTTTCTAAAGTCAAAATATTTCTCTGAGTGATATGAAACTAATAAGAAAAAAAGCTAAAGATAATATTAATGGAAGCATATGCCCAGTCCTCATAATTCTAAATTTTATTTCTTTAGATTTTTAAACATATATGCAGTGAAAAAAATGTGATCTTAGACATCAAATTTTATAATATCAAACGTGACTACACGTCCAACACACGTGTCCAGAGACTAGTGTATATATATATATATATATATATATATATATATATATATATATATATATATAGTATCAGCATGTACAAATGAAACAGTATAAGATATACAAATGACATCCCAATATCTCAAATCAAATCATGCCACCTATGTGTTGCAGCAAATCGTCCATTGGTATAGATCACAACAAACCTTTTGATATTTGAGTTAAAGTATCCAGTTTTGTAGGTGCATTGCCTCACATATTACTTGAATCTCATCTATTTAAATGCATGCTATGATTGATTGAGCTAACTTCTGTGTTTATGGGTGTGGGAATCGATTGGGAGAGAAGTCGAATAAAAGTGCAAGAGTTGAAGCAAAAAAAGAAGAATATTATTCAAGCGTCTAGGATAGCGTTAGGTGTTGCCTGTGGCGTTGGAGGTAGTAGACGAAGAAGAAAAAAGTAGCCAGCGCCCAACCTAGTGCAATGCGCTGGCTAGGACGCTATGCCCAGGAGTTGTCCTATTTAATTCGGGAGAAGGTTCTTTCAGTCATAGACACTCCTAACTCGTATAAAAGAGGTTCTAAATATAATTTTGGGGATATCACGCTATTTTGAAGGACAATTACTTGTTGGGAGTGTATTAGAGCAAGGATTAGAGAGTTCTTCTATCGTTCAACCTTTCTTAGTACTTTAATCATTCAAATTATTTGTGAATTTGTTATGATGATTATGTGTGGCTGTGTTCCCTTAGTTCTGGGGTTGTGGTTAGCCATGGATATTGATGTTTGATTGTTATTTTCTCCTTTCGTGCGAATTGCTAATCTATGATTTTTTTTCTCTACCTCTATGCTTAATTGCTTGATTATCTGGCCAACAATTAAGTTCTATCAACTACCTAGATTATGCATGGGAAAGCTATTTTTTAGATTAGAGAAGAGTTATAGAATTATACCTAGTCACCATGCTTAACTGAATATCATGATCTTAATGCGTTCTTGGTAGGTTAATTTTATAAAATATAGGCGTTAATCTATCACGAGCAGGCAAGTAGTAATTTGAAAGAATACTATAAATAAACATAATATGGTTAATTAGAATACATAAACAATTCAAATTAAAGGGAAATTGACTAAAACTTAATAGGATTGGTGAATCGATCACAATCCTGGAATAGTCATCTCTACTTAAGTGACTCTAAACAATAATCCTCTGCTATCTAAGTTTTATTTCTCGTTTTACTTGTGTATCCTTAGTTCAACAACTAAAACTCAACATTTGATCTACTTGGTTAAATAAAGATTTTAGTTGATTTAGTAGGTAGTAAACGATAAGTCTCTGTGGGTTTGATACTCTATTCATTGCTTTGTTACTTATTGATCACATATACTTGCATGTGCATTTAGGAGAAAAGAAGTTTTTGGCGTCATTGCCGAGGACTTAGAAATTAGTGGTTTTGCTAGATTTAGCATTATTGTTTATTTAGTCAAGCTTAATTTTTTTATTAGTGGTTCTGGTCTTGGGCACTTTACATGAATGCGACGAGTTAGGAGTCAATACAGAATTCAGGTCTTTGACCTGGAACCTATGATAACATTTCGCACAAGGTAGAGAGAAGCGAAGGAAGCAAATAACCTTCGGGCACTCATTAAACTACCTGTTGAGATGGCGGAAGCACAACTATTGGTGGTGTAGGAGGTGGCTATATGTAACGATTCGGCCGGCCGTTTTGAGTATTGTAGCCCCGTTCCCTTATTTATTGCTTATTTGTTGTTATATCCTTGCCGGAGTGGTTGATTTAGTTCCGGGGATGTATAGAAATACGTTGGGACACATAGTCCTAAGGTTGGAAGTCTAAGTTTAAAGAGTTGACCGGATGTTGACTTTTGTATAAATAACTCCGGAATGGAGTTTTGATGGTTCTGATAGGTCTGTATGGTGATTTTGGAGTTAGGAGTATGTCCAGATATTGGTTTGCAGGTCCGTAGGTGATTTGGGCTTGAATTAGTGAAAGTTGAAAAAGTTGAAGTTTGGAGAATCGGGGAGTTTGACCAAGAGTTAACTTTGTGGTTACCGGACTCGGATTTTGATTCCGGAAGTTGGAATAGGTATGTTATGTAATTTACGACTTGTGTGCAAAATTTAAGTTCAATCGGAGTTGGTTTGATAGGTTTTGGCATGGATTGTAGAAATTAAAAATTTATTAGTTTTAATAGGCTTGAATTGGGGTGCGATTTGTGTTGTTTATGTTATGTGATTTGATTTGAAGCTTCGACTAAGTTCATATAATATTTAGAATATATTGGTATGTTTGGATGAGGTCCTAGGGGCCTCGGGTGTGATTCGGATCATGTTCGGCTCATTTTTGGACTTTGAGGAACTACTGATTTCTGCATATGGTTTCCTCTTTCGCGATTGCGGAGAAGGGGATGTGATCACGAAGAGTTGTTGTTGGAAGCTGGAAATTTCCAGTTCCGGTTCCCAAGCGTTATACGTTTGTTCTTTGCGTTGGCGATAGAGAGTTTGCGTTCGCATAGCTTTGTGAGGCTCAGGTCATCGCGGCCGCGAGGAGGACCACGCGTTCGCGTAGAGGAGTGGTCATCTGGGCATCAGGTTTTAAGCCTATGCGATCGTGGATTTGTGAACCCGTTCGCAGAGTGTCAGGTTTGGTGAATATCGCGTTCGCGTCTGGGACTTCGCGTTTGCGTAGGCTATTTTGGAGGGCCGTGATTTTTGTTGTTCGCGATTGTGATGGGACTTTCAATGATCGCGAAGAGGAGCATCTGGGCAGATTATAAAATTTCAAAAAATGAGGGTTAAAGTATTATTTCACATTGGGACATTGGGATCTCGGATTGAGGCGATTTCTAGAGGGATTTTCAAGGAGTTGATTGGGGTAAGTGATTTTAACTCAGAGTTTGTTGTTATACACGAATATATCATTGTTTTTACCATTTAATTAGTGTTTTGGGTTGGAAAAATTGGGAAAAATTATAGAAACTTCATAAACTATAATTTGAGGATTTGAAGGTTGAGTTGAGATCGGAATTGAGTAATATTGGTATGGTTGGAATCGTTGTTGAATGGGTGTTTGGATTTTGTTAAATTTGTCAAATTTTGAGACGTGGGCAGGGAGTTGACTTTTTGGATTTTGTTAAAGAACCTAGCTTTATCATGTGGAATTGATTCCTATAGCTTATGTTGATTGTATTAAGTTGTTTGTGGCTAGATTCGAGGCGTTCTGATGTCTATTCGGGAAGCAAGGGCTTGTGGGAGTAGAGGTTTGCATGGTTTAAGGTAAGTAACACTTCTAAATATGATTTTAAGGGTATGAATCGCTGAATTACGTGTTATGTGGTTGGTGTTGAAGTGACGCACATGCTAGGTGACGGGCCTGTGAGCGTGCACCCATAGAGGTCGTTGGATAGAAATCATATTTAGGCTATATGTTGGTACTGTTGGCACCCACAGAGGTTGTTTTTGTTGTTGAGTTATTCGCTTAAATTGCACTTATGTACTCAGTCGCATTCATCATTTACATATCATATCTCAGTCTCTATTATCATTTATTACACATCATGTTATCATTGGTTGGGCTGATTAGCATGAGATTTGTAAGCCCGAGAGGTAGGATAGATTAATGACTGAGTGGGGCCTGAGAGCCGGAGTGTGAGTGATATTGATGGGATCGGATTGCACACCGCAACGGGTTTTATTGATCATGATGAAATCAGGTTGCACGCTGCAATAGATATTATTGATTCATGATGGGATCGAGTTGCGCGCCGCAGCAGGTTTTATTAGCGCTTGGGCAGGATCCGCCCCTCCGGAGTCTGATATACCAACAGTGAGTGCATGTACCATACAAAGCTGAGTGACTGAGTGTGATGAGTGAGAGTTGAGACAGTCAGATTGAGTACTCTGAGAGTGTGAGTACGTGAGGTTTTCATTGTGATGTATTACATGTCACATGCACATTTGACATGTTGATATAGATATGTAACATTCCTCATATCAGTCATACTTGGCATATTTTATCCGTGTTGAGCTTAAATTGTTAAACTAGAATGTATGTCTATATTTATGTACTATGTACAAACTGATTATGAGTTTTCTCTGAGATATTACTCTCATTTTGTTCCTGTCAAATCTGTACTGTTATAATCTGGACTTGGACTGTACCTATTTGAGCTCGTCACTGCTTTCAGCCCAAGGTTAGTCCTGCTACTTATTGAGTACATTGTGTCGGTTGTACTCATATTATACTCTGCACTTCGTGTGCAGATCCATGTACTTCTAGGAACGGCGGTTGCTAGATTTGGAGCTTCATCTGCTTAGAGACTTTTGAGGTAGTTGCTTTGGCGACCGCAAACCTCGACTCTCAATCTTTCTAGCTATTTAGCACTGTTCTATCTTTCTAGACATTTGTACTAGCAGTTTGACTTGGTTGACATTTTAGTAGCTCATGTACATAGTAACACCCGAATTTGGGAGGATTTTGTATTGAGTCACGGTATTTCTTATTAGTTATTTATGATAATTTACTATTAAACTTGTTTCATTATGTTCTTATTTCAAAGTGTGTAATTATTGGTGATTGTCGTCTTGCCTAGTATTTGTGATAGACGCTATCACAACGTGTGAGATTTTGGATCATGACAAGTTGGTATCAAAGCCTAGGTTACATAGGTCTCACAAGTCATAAGCATGTTTAGTAGAGTCTTACGGTGTGGAACGGAGACATCTGTACTTATCTTCGAGTGGCTACTGAACCATTAGAAAAAATTCACTTTCTTGTATTCTTGTCGTGCATATTTGTTGATTCTGGAAGCTAAACTTCTATTATTCTATTCTCTCATAGATGGTGAGGACACGTGCTACCGGATCGGGCAGACGGCCACCAGTACCACAAGCAAGGGACAAGAGAGGTCGGGGCCACCACTTGCTCCAGCTCAAGAGCAGATCCCAAATGTCGTTGAGCCAGTGGGACCAGCTTAGGCACCAGCTGTGCCCATTGTGATTCCAGGCCTTCAGGAGGCTTTGGCCAAAATATTGACTGTATGCACTAGCCTTGCTCATGAGGTTTCAGTTCAGGCCGCACCAGCCACTTCTCAGGCCAAGGGAGATGCTCAGACTCCCGCCGCCATTACTCCAGAGCAGGTGGTTCAGGGACTTCAGAAACTGCAGGTACTACCAGGCCAGCCGGTTGAAGTTTCTCAGACCCAGGTGGGTCCACCGATGAGTAACGAGGAGAAGAAGAGGCTAGAGAGGTTTGGGAGGCTCAGGCCTTCGTCATTTAGTGGGGCTGAGTTAGAGATGCTCAGGACTTCTTGGATAGATGCCAGTAGATACTTCGCACGGCAGGTATACTGGAGACTAGTGGAGTCTCATTTACTACTTTTCAGTTGTTGGTGGCAGCCTTCAGATGGTGGGAGGCCTATGAGTTGAGCAGGCAAGCCGGTGCTGCACCACTTACGTGGAACAAGTTCTCTGTTCTCTTCTTGGATAAGTTTGTGCCACAGAGCCACCGGGAGGAGTTGCGTAGCATGTTTGAGCAGCTATGCTAGGAGGGTATGTGTGTGATCCAGTATGAGATGAGATTTTCAGAGTTGGCTCGTGACGCGATCTGGTTGGTTCCTACAGAGAGGGAGAGAATTAGGAGGTTCATCGATGGCCTCAACTATGGACTGCGCTTTGTCATGACTTAGGAAATTGCATCAGGTGCTAGGTTCGACGAGGCGGTTGATATTGCTAGGCGACTAGACCAGGTCGGTAGTCAAGAGCGTGAGTACAGGGAGGCCAAAAGGCCTCGTGGTTCGGGTGGTTTCAACGATGTTTCTTATGGAGACCTGTCCCACAACAGCAGGGGTCGTCCTTATAGGTTCACTCAGATGGTCGTCTGTTTCATCATGGTGCATCAGCTAGCCATGGTTTATACAGTGCTCATCTTTTAGTGCCCTCCCAGCTCAGAGTTCATCTCGTGCTACATCAGTTCAGGGTTCATCTGTGCCAGGTCCTTGTATTAGTTATCCTGCCGCCATTGTCGGAGCGGGGTTGCTTTGAGTGTTCAGAGTTTGGTCATGTGAAGAGGTATTGTCCCTATATTTTGGGAGGTCCAGCTCAGCATAGGAGTCGGGTTGCAACTTCCGCACCAGTTACTTCACCACCCACTCAGTCAGCTCGGGGTGGAGCTCAGGTAGCTAGAGGTCACCCTAGTGGGGGAGGCCGATCAGGTGGCGGTCAGGCTTGATGCTATGCTTTCCCTTCTAGGACAGAGATCGTTGCATCATACACAGTGATCACATGTATTGTCTCAGTAGGCCACAGGGATACTTCCATATTATTTTACCCTGGTTCCACTTACTCATATGTATTATCATATTTTGCTCGTTATTTGGATATGCCCAATGAGTCCTTAGTTTCACCTGTTCATGTATCTATGCTGGTGGGCAATTTTATTATTGTGGATCGTGTGTATCGGTCGTGTGTGGTAAACATTGAGGGATTGGACACTAGAGTTGATGTGTTATTGCTTAGCACGGTTGATTTTAACGTGATTCTGGGCATGGATTGGTTGTCCCTATGTCATGCTATTCTGGATTGTCATGCTAAGACCGTGATGTTGGAGATGCCGGAGTTACCTAGGATCATGTGGAGAGGTTCTCTCGACTATGTTCTCAATAGGGTGATTTCATATATGAAGGCCCAATGGATAATTGGAAAGGGGTATTTGTCATATTTGGCTTTTGTGGGGGATGTTGGTGCTGATACGCCTACTATTGATTCTGTTTTGGTATTGTGAGACTTTCTGGATGTGTTTCCTACGGACCTGCCAAGCATACCACCCGAGTGGGACATTGATTTGGTATTGACTTAGTGACGGGCACTCAGCCCATTTCTAACCCTCCGTATCGTATGGCACCAGTAGAGTTGAGGGAATTGAAAGAGTAGCTTCAAAAGCTTCTTGATAAGGGGTTCATTAGGCCTGGTGTGTTGCCTTGGGGTGCACTGTTCTATTTGTGAAGAAGAATGATGGTACTATGTGGATGTGCATTGACTATAGACAGTTGAACAAGGTTACAATTAAGAACAAGTATCCTTTGTTGCGCATTGATGACTTATTTGACCAGCTTGAGGGAGCTAGAGTGTTCTATAAGATTGATTTGAGGTTTGGGTATCACCAGTTGAAGTTTCGGGACTCTGATATTCTGGAGACGGCATTCAGGACTCGCTATGGTCACTATAAGTTCCCTGTGATATCTTTGGGCTAACCAATGCCCCAGCAGCATTCATGCATCTGATGAACAATGTGTTCCAGCCATATCTTGATTCGTTTGTCATAGTATTTATTGATTATATCTTGGTGTACTCACATAGCCAGGAAGATCATGCACATCATCTGAGGATTGTACTATAGAGGTTGAGGGAGGAGAAGCTTCATGCCAAGTTCTCCAAGTGTGAGTTTTGGCTCAGTTTGGTGGCGTTCTTGGGGCACGTTGTGTCTAGTGAGGGGATTAAGGTGGATCCAAAAAAGATCTAGGCAGTTCAGAGTTGGCCCAAACCGTCTTCAGCCACTAAGATTCGGAGTTTTCTCGGCTTGGCCAGATATTATCGTCGCTTCATGGAAGGTTTCTCATCCATTACAGTGCCTTTGACCAGGTTGACCCAGAAGGGTGTTCCATTCAGGTGGTCGGATGAGTGTGAAGAGAGCTTTTGGAAGCTCAAGACCGCCTTGTCCACAGATCCAGTTCTAGTTTTGCCTTCTGCATCGGGTTCTTATACAGTGTATTATGATACTTTTCGAATTGGTATTGGGTGTGTCTTGATGCAGGAGGGTAGAGTGATTGCTTATGCTTCACGCCAATTGAAGCCTCATGGGAAGAACTACTGCGTTCATGATTTGGAGTTGCCAGCCATCGTCCATGCATTGAAGATTTGGAGGCATTATCTCTACGGCATGTCTTCTGAGGTATTTATAGATCATCGGAGTCTTCAGCACTTGTTCAAGTAAAAGGATCTAAATTTGAGGCAGCGGAAATGGTTGGAGCTGCTAAAAGACTATGATATTACCATTTTTTATCATCTCGGGAAGGTCAATGTGGTGGCCGATGCCTTTAGTAGAAAGGTGGTAAGTATGGGCAGCCTTGCATACATTCCTATTGGTGAGAAACCGTTTGCATCAGATATTTAGGCCTTGGCCAATCAGTCCGTGAGTATAGATATTTCGAAGCCTAGTCGGCTTCTTTATATGATCGCATCAGAGAACGTCAGTATGACGACCCCCATTTGCTTGACCTTAAGGATACGGTCTAGCATGGTGATGCCAAAGAGGATTGGGGATGATGGGGTGTTGCGAATGTAGGATCGGATCTGTGTGCCAAATATGCACGAGCTACGTGAGTTTAGTCTTGAGGAGACCCACAGTTCGCGGTATTCCATTCATCCGGTTGCCGCAAAGATTTATCAGGACTTGAGGCAGCACTATTGGTGGAGGAGGACGAAGAAAGACATAGTGGAGTTTGTAGCTTGGTGCTTGGATTGTCAGCGGGTGGAAGTACGAGCATCAGAGGTCGGGCAGTTTGCTTCAGAGGCTTGAGATTCGTGAGTGGAAATGGGAGCATATCACCATGGACTTCATAGTTAGGCTCTCACGGACTTTGAAGAAGTTTGATGCTATTTGGGTGATTATGGACCGGTTGACTAAGTCCGCACATTTCATTCCAGTTGGGACTACTTATTCTTTGGAGCGGTTGGCTGAGATCTATATCCGCGAGATTATTCACCTTCACAGTGTACCAGTGTCCATTATTTCAAATCAGGTCACGCAGTTCACATTGTAGTTTTGGAGAGCAGTGCAGCGAGAGTTAGGCACACGGGTTGAGTTAAGTACAACACTCCACCCTTAGACGGACTGACAGTCTAGCGCACTATTTAGATATTGGAGGATATGCTACGCGCTTGCGTCATGGATTTCGGGGGTTCTTGGGATAAGTTTCTGCTGCTTGCAGAGTTTGCCCACAACAACAGCTACCAATCGAGTATTCAGATGGCTCCGTATGAGGCCTTGTATGGGAGGCGGTGTCGGTCTTTTGTTGGTTGGTTTGAGCCGAGTGAGGCTAGGCTATTGGGTACTGACTTGGTTTAGGATGCTTTGGAAAAGGCTAAGATGATTCAGGATCAGCTTCGCACTGCACATTCTAGATAGAATAGTTACACCGATCGGAAGGTTCTTGATGTTTCCTACATGGTGGGGGAGAAGGTATTGCTCAGAGTTTCACCCATGAAGGGTGTTATGCGGTTCGGGAAGAAGGTCAAGCTAAGACCTCAGTATATTGGCCCTTTTGAGGTGCTTGAGAGGATTGGGGAGGTGGATTACACACTTGCATTACCGCCTAGTCTATCGAGTGTTCATCCAGTGTTTCATGTTTCCATGCTCCAAAAGTATTTTGGCAATCCGTCTCATGTTTTGGACTTCAGCATGGTTTAGTTAGATGGGGATTTGACTTATGATGTGGAGCCGGTAGACATTTTGGACCGGTAGGTTCGAAAGTTGAGGTCAAAGAATATAGTTTCAATGAAAGTACAGTGGAGAGGTCAGCCAATCGAGGAGGATACTTGGGAGACTGAGTGTGAGATGTGGAGCAGATATCCACGCCAATTTGAGACTCCAAGTATGATTCTAGACCCGTTCGAGGACGAACGTTTGTTTAAGAGGGGGAAAATATAACAACACAGCTGGTAGTTTTGAGTATTGTATCCCCGTTCCTCCATTTATTACTAATTCTATGCTCATTTGTTGTTATGTGACTTTCCAGGGTGGTTGGTTTAGTTCTGGGGATGTTTCGGAATGGATTGGAACACATAGTCCCAAGGTTGGAAGCCTGAGTCGAAAGAGTTGACCGGATGTTGACTTGTGTGTAAATTACTCCGAAATAGAGTTTTGATAGTTCCTATAGCTTCGTATGGTGATTTTGACATAGGAGTGTGTCCGGATATTGATTTGGAGGTTCGTAGGTGATTTTGGCTTGAATTGGCGAAAGCTGGAAAAGTTATAGTTTGGAGAGTTGAGGAGTTTGACCCAGAGTTTACTTTGTGGTTACCAGGCTCGAATTTTGATTCCGAAAGTTGTAATAGGTCCTTTATGTCATTTATGACTTGTTGGAAAAATTTAAAGTCAATCGAAGTTGGTTTGATAGGTTTCGGCATCGATTGTAGAAGTTGGAAATTTATTAGTTTCAGTAGGCTTGAATTGGAGTGTGATTCATGTTTTTGATGTTATGTGATGTGATTTGAAGCTTCGACTAAGTTCGTATGATGTTTTAGGATATGTTGGTATGTTTGGATGAGGTCCCGGGGGCCTCGGGTGTGATTCGGATCATGATCGGCTTATTTTTGGACTTTGAGGAATTGCTGATTTGTGCATCTAGTTTCCTCATTCGGGATCGCGGAGAAGGGGACGCAATCGCGAAGAGTTATTGTTGGCATCTGGAAATTTTTTCTTTGCGTTCGCGATAGAGAGTTTGCGTTCGCGTAGCTTTGTGAGGCTCAGGTCATCGCAGATGCGAGGAGGACCACGCATTCGCGTAAAGGAGTGGTCAGCTGGGCGTCAGGCTTTAAGCCTACGCGATCGCGGATGTGTGAACGCGTTGCGAAGTGTCAAGTTTGGTGGGTATCGCGTTCGCGTAGGCTATTTTGGAGGGCAGTGATTTTTGTTCTTCGCGATCACGGGGGACTTTCTGCGATCACGAAGAGGTGCATCTGGGCATATTATAAAATTACAAAAACGGGGGTTAGAGTATTATTTTACATTTGTATTGTGGTGCCTCATCCACCTCGCTCTCACTCCCAATTCTACCATAAAACTGGCGTAAACCGCTACCCAATAGCCTTCCCTACCTCCCACACTCACATATCTCTTTTGTCTTTCTTTACCTTATCCTTCTTGTTCAAGCAAGACTCAACCTTTACTCACTAGATTATAGTGCTCTTTTGCTTGTCCAAAAAGGCTTAGGCGTCCCTGGACAACGTAGTGCTGTAGAGAACGCACACAACTCTGTTAGAATACTATGTGAACGATGAATCACATACAATTCATACGTGCTTAGAGTACAAGGGTCATTTTCAAGTCGTATGAGCTGAGGGGAACTCTATCTCCTGCCATTGACAAGCTTTCTGAGCTCAAAGAGTTGTCCCTCCAGAACAACAACCTCTTTGACAGAATCCCAACTCAAATTGTTGACCGCTAGAATTTGGAAATCTTGAACCTTCAAAACAACCAGTTTTCTGGCAAAGTCTCATCTGAATTATCATCTCTTGTCCGCCTTTGAATCCTTGACCTCTCTTCTTATTAGTTATCTGGGAACCTGAATTTCTTGAAATACTTCCCCAACCTGGAAAAGCTCTCCCTTGCTGATAACATGTTCATTGGCAAAATACCTCAATCCTTGAAATTGTTCAGAAATCTCCGATTTCTCAACATTTCAAGGAATAGTTTCCTTGAAAGTTCGGTGCCCTTTATGAGTCAAGTTAAGCACTTATCAGCGGACTTGAATCAAAAAGATTATGTTCCTAAGCATTACATTCTTACTAGAAACTTGTTAAGCTCAAGTCACAGGTCTACAATAGCACCACAGTCCTATTCAGGAAATGCCCCAGCTTCTGGACCTAGTGTAGTTGTAGTACCAATGCACAAACATAACAAGACAAAATAGAAGCTAAGCATGTGGATTCTTAGATTCCTGGTTGGATGTTTTGCAGGGGCCTTATCTGCGGTGGTCTTCACCATGATCTTCAAGGTGTTTATGATATTCATCAAAGGGAGTAGGGATGATTCGGGTGTAACAATTTTCAGTCCATTGATTAAGAAAGCTGAGGACTTGGTAGTTTTGGAGAATAGAGACGGGTTGGCATCAACAGAAATCATTGGAAAAGGTAGATGTGGAGAAGTTTATAAAGATGAGTTACCAGGAAGTAACGGAAAGATTTTTTCTGTAAAGAAGATCATAGAACACCCGAAGGATGCTGCAGAACTAACTAAGGAAGATAGCAAGGCTTTGAATATAAAAATGCGCCTGATTAAATTAGAAATTAAGATTATATGTCAAATAAGACATAGGAATTTGCTTCCAACTAGCACATATACCAAGACTTGGCTGTCATTACTTGGTCTATGAGTACACAAAAAATTAGAGCTTACAGGATACCCTCCAGCAACTCACAGAGGGGAGACATGAAATAGATTGGTTGGCACATCATCAAATTGCAGTTGGGATCGCTGCTGGGCTTGAGTATCGTTATCGGTGAATAATAGTCAGCATATAATTCATTGGTATCTAAAAAGCCAGTAAATGTCCTTCTTGATGATGAAATGGAAGCTCTAATATCAAATTTTGGCTTTACGAAAGCAGTCCCAGAATCCCATACGCATATTACAGCTTCACATATGGCAGGAACTTTAGGATAAATATCACCAGAATATAACCAAACCATGAAGTTAAATTATAAGTGTGATATATACCGCTTTGGGGTGCTGCTAGGTGTGCTAGTTAAGGAAATGGAAATCTACCATCAGATGAGTTCTTCTAGCACACTCCTAAGATAAGTGTAGTGAAACTGATGAGAAATGTCATGACTTCTGAGGATCCAAAAAGAACCATTGATCCAAAGTTGATCGGCGATGGGTATAAGGAAAAATGCTTTTGGTTCTTAAGATTGCCTGCTTTTGCACCCTGGATAATCCAAAGGAGAGGCCAAACAGTAACGATGTTAGGTGCATGTTAACTCAGATCAAGCATTAAGTAGGTAGGGAATAACTTATAGCAAACAAAATTTAGTTATACAACTAAGAGAGTGTCCTTTTGTACTCTGTTACATCTCCAATATAAAAGATTGAGCATTTTGTTAAATATCTAATATGAAATATTGTAATTTTGTATTTTGTTCTTTACAGGAGTGTCCTCGCTATATTGTGATACCTCAAAGCATGGTGTGAAACGTGAATGAAATTATTTCCACTCGGTGCAGAAACTACCAATTCTCTAGACAACATTGTTTATAGTTGGAGATGTGAATGGAATTCTTTCTACTAGGTGCAGAAAGTACTAATTCTCCAATGTACTAACATGACCAACATTGAAACACTTGTATCCACAAGCAAGAGAATAACTGATGATTTGATCTATAATACACCAAGTACCCCTAGATTATGAAAGATTTTAAACATGAACAGTAAGCATATCAATGTTTGGTTCCTTACGTATGATACATCAGACATTCAAAATCATTCGGAGAGGAAATAGAATTATAACCACTAACACAGTAACAACATCCGAATTTATTCAGAATGACTGGCGAAAACCTACGCAAAACTTGTGCATCTTTTTTTTTCTTCTGATAGGTGTGCAAAACTTTAGCATCTTGCACACAGCAGACCCTAATAACATGATTTCTTGTTCTGATCTATAACACACCAAGTACCCCTAGATCATGAATAATTTTAAACATGAGCAGTAAGCATAACAATGTTTGGTTCCTTACGTATGATACATCATGCATTCAAAATCATTCAAAGAGGAAATAGAATTATAACCACTAACACAGTAACACCTTCCAAACTTATTTCGAATGTCTAGCGAAAACCTGTGCAAAACTTGTGCATCCTTTTTTCTTCTGATAGGTATGCAAAACATGTGCATCTTGCACGCAGCAAACCTTAATAACATGATTGCTTGTTTCGGTGCCTTTCTTGAGTCAAGTTGAGCACTTATCATCATACTTGAATCAAAAAGAATATGTTCCGAAGTGTCACGTTCTTGTTGAAAACTCATTAAGGTCAACAATGGCAACACAGTCCCACTCAGGAAATGCCCCAGCTCCAGGACCTAGTGCAGTTGTAGTACAAATGCACAAACATAACAAGACGAAAAGGAAGGTAAACACGTGGATTCTTGGATTCCTGGCTGTATCTTTTGCAGGGGCCTTATCTGTGGTGGTCTTCTCCGTGCTCTTCAAGGTTCTTATGATTTTCATCAGAGGGAGCAGGGACGATTCATGTGTAAAAATTTTCTGTCCATTAATTTAGAAAGCTGAGGACTTGACAATTTTCGAGAACGAAGATGGATTAGCATCACTAGAAATCAGTGGAAAAGATGGATGTGGAGAAGTTTATAAAGCTGAGTTACCAAAAAGTAACGGAAAGATTATTTCGGTAAAGAAGATCATAGAACCCCCGAAGGATGCTGCAGAACTCACTAAGTAAGATAGCAAGGCTTTGAATATAAAAATGCGCCAGATTAAATCAGAAATTAAGATTGTAGGTCAAATAAGACACATGAATTTTCTTCCTCTGCTAGCACATATGCCAAGACTTGACTGCCAATACTTGGTCTATGAGCACATGAAAAATGGGATCTTATAGGATGCCCTCCAGCAACTCACAGAGGGGAGACAGTAAATAGATTGGTCGTCAGGTCATCAAATTGCAGTCAAGATCGCTGCTGGGCTAGAGTATCGTTATCGCTAAATCATAGTCAGCCTATAATTCACAGGGATCTGAATCCAGCAAATTTCCTTCTTGATGATGACATAAAGCTCGAATTGCAAATTTTGGCTTTGCAAAAGCAGTCCCCAAATCCCTTACGCATGTTACAGCTTCACATATGGCAGGAACTTTAGGATACATCGCACCAGAATATAACCAAACCATGAAGTTAACATATACGTGTGATATATACAGCTTTGGGGTGCTGCTAGGTGTGCTAGTTATTGGAAATCTACCATCAGATAAGTTCTTCTAGCAACCTCCTAAGATAAGTTTAGTGAAACTGATGAGAAATTTCATGACTTCTGAGGATCCAAAAAGAACCATTGATCCAAAGGTGATCGGCAATGGGTATGAGGAGCAAATGCTTTTGGTTCTCAAGATTGCCTGCTTTTGCACCCTGAATAATCCAAAGGAGAGGCATAACAGTAAGGATGTTAGATGCATGTCAACTCAGATCAAGCATAAAATAGGTAGGGGATAACATACAGTAAATAAAAGTTGGTCATGCAACTAAGAGGGTGTCCTTGTGTACTCTGTTACATCTCCAATATAAAAGATTGAGCATTTTGTTAAATATCTAATATGAAATATTGTAATTTTGTATTTTGTTCTTTACAGGAGTGTCCTCGCTATATTGTGATACCTCAAAGCATGGTGTGAAATATGAATGAAATTATTTCTACTCGGTGCAAAAACTACCAATTCTCCAAACAACATTGTTTATAGTTAGAGATGTGAATGGAATCTTTCTCCTAGGGGCAGAAAGTACTAATTATCCGATGTACTAATATGACCAACATTGAAACACTTGTATCCACCAGCAAGAGAACAACTAATGAGTTGATCTATAACACACCACGTACCCCTAGATCATGAAAGATTTTAACCATGAACAGCAAGCATAGCAATGTTTGGTTCCTTAGGTATGATACAATAGGCATTCAAAATCATTCGAAGAGGAAATAAACTTATAACCACTAACACAGTAACACCATTCGAACTTATTCAGAATGTCTGGAAAAAATCTGTGCAAAAATTGTGCATATTTTTTTTCTTTCTGATAGGTGTGCAAAACTTATGCATCTTGCACGCCGCAAACCTTAAATAACATGACTTCTTGTTATGATCTATAACACAACAAGTACCCCTAGATCATTAAAGATTTTAAACATGAACAACAAGCATATCAATGTTTGGTTCCTTATGTATGATAGAACAGGCATTCAAAATCATTCGAAGAGGAAATAGAATTATAACCACTAACACAGTAACACCATCCGAACTTATTCAGAATGTCTGGCAAAAACATGTGCAAAACTTGTGCATCTTCTTTTTCTTTTGATAGGTGTGCAAAACTTGTGCATCTTACACGCAGCAGACCCTAATAACATGATTGCTTGTTTCGGTGCCTTTCATGAGTCAGGTTGAGAATATATCAGCAGATTGAATCGAAATGATTATGTTCCTAAGCGTTACATTCTTGTTGAAAACTCATTAAGTTCAAGTCAAAGATCCGCAATGGCACCACAGTATTATTCAGGAAATGCCCCAGCTCCAGGACCTAGTGCAGTTGTAGTAACAATGCACAAACATAACAAGACAAAATAGAAAGTAAGCGCGTGGATTCTTGAATTCCTGGCTGGATCTTTTGTAGGGGCCTTATCTGCGGTGGTCTTCTCCGTGCTCTTCAAGGTGCTTATGATTTTCATCAGAGGGAGCAGGGATGATAACAACTTTTAGTCCATTGATTAAGAAAGCTGAGGACTTGTCAGTTTTGGGGAACGAAGACGGATTGGCATCGCTAGAAATCATTAGAAAAGATGGATGTGTAGAAGTGTATAAAGCTGAATTACCAGGAAGTAATGGAAAGATTATTTCTGTAAATAAGATTATAGAATCCCCGAAGGATGCTGCAGAACTCACTAAGGAAGATATCAAGGCTTTGAATATAAAAATGCGCCAGATTAAATCAGAAATTAAGATTGTAGGTCACATAAGACATAGGAATTTGCTTCCTCTACTAGCACATATTCCAAGCCCTGACTGTTATTACTTGGTCAATGAATACAAGAAAAATGAGAGTTTACAAGATATCATCCAGCAAGTAACAAAGGGGAGACGGAAAATAGATTGGTCGGCACGTCATCAAATTGCAGTCGGGATCGCTGCTGGGCTCGAGCATCGCTATCGCTAAATTGTAGTCAGCGTATAATTGACAGGGATCTAAATCCAGCAAATGTCCTTCTTGATGATAACATGGAAGCTCGAATTACAGATTCTGGCTTTGCGAAATCAGTCCTAGAATCTTTTACGCATGTTACAACTTCACATCTAGCAGGAACTTTAGGATACATCGCACTAGAATATCACCAGACCCTGAAGTTAACAAATAAGTGTGATATACACCTCTTTGGGGTGCTGCTAGGTGTGCTAGTTATGGGAAAGCTACCTTTTAATGAGTTCTTCAGACACACTCATGAGATGAGTTTAGTGAAATGGATGTGAAATGCCATGATTTCTGAGGATCAAAAAAGAGTTATTGATCCAAAGCTAATCAGTAATGGGTATGAGGAGAAAATGCTTTTGGTTCTCAAGATTTCCTGCTTTTGCACCCTGGATAATCCAAAGGAGAGGCCTAACAGTGGATGTTAGGTGCATGTTAACTCAGATCAATCATTAAGTAGGTAGAGGATAACTTACAGTAAATAAAAGTTGGCCATACAACTAAGAGAGTGTCCTTGTGTACTCTGTTACATCTCCAATGTAAGAGATTGTACTTGTGTATTTTGTTTAATATCTACTTTTCACGACCCAAGTTCTCCCTCTATGAACTTTCGTGACGGCACCTAGTCCCAACGACTAGGTAAGCCTAACAATTTGCGGAAAAAGGAAAACAAAATACAAAGCTAGCAAAATACGAATAATATAACAGAGAAGTTTAAAAATGCCGCTCAGCATATACTATTCCACTCTCTCAAACTGAACACAAAAGACTCCTAAAACCCGGGATCTCATGAAATCACAAGCTATGGAAAACTACATAATCATCTAACTCCACAATGTCTAATCAAAAGTAAATATAGGAAGTCTAAAGCTAAGGGAAGAATAGAGAGGGACACCTGGATCAGCGGACGCGGCAGATATACCTCAAAGTCTCTGATATCGGCTACCTCACTGATAGAACGGGTGAGCAGTAGAACCTGGATATGCACACAAAAAACATGTGCAGGAAAGGGCATGAGTACACCACAGCGGTACCCAATAAGTGCCAAGCCTAACCTCGGTTGACGAGGAAGGTCAGGGCCCTACTGGTTATATATATGTAACAAGGTAAGCAGTATGAAATGAAGCAGTATGATTAAAGTATTAACCGTCGATAAAGAATAATAACACAGAAAGAATATAACTCGAAATACAGAAATAGCAACAGGGGGATCTACCAGGATATCATCCCATAGTCCCAAACGTAAATGTGCGGGGGGATCTACTGGAATACCGATCCGTAGTCCTAAAGTAAATACCCAGTACATGGGAATCTACCGGGTGTCGTCCCGTAGTCCCAAATATAAATGTGCAGGGGGATCTACCGAAATATCGATACGTAGTCCCAAAGTAAATATCCAGTACAGGGAAATCTACCGAGAGTCGTCCCGTAGTTCCAAATATAAATGTGCAAGGGGATCTACCGGAATACCGATCCGTAGTCCCAAAGTAAACATGCAGGGGAATCTCCGGAATACCGATCCGTAGTCCCAAAGTAAACACACAACAGTCTCAAAGAAAGAATCTACAGTTCTATTCAAGTTCATACGAAGAAAAACTAAGATATCTATTCTAAACATGCTCCATAGAATTCAAGTAACCAGTTTAAGCATATAGTACATTTAAGTCACTTAAGCATGCTTTCCTAAGCTAAACAGTAGGCTTTAATTACAAGTAGTGTTCAACAAAAAGGAAACACAGATCTTTACTTAATGAAAAACAGGGTCTTTCTATAATTAGCACGTTGACGCATTCGTCACCTCACGTACACGGCACTCATATAACAACAGTACCAAAATCCTAAGGGGAGTTCCCCCACACAAGGTTAGGCAAGCCACTTACCTCGAACCAGCTCAAAAATCAACCCGAAACCACGCTCTTGCCACCAGTATCCAACTTCGAGTGGCCCAAATCTAATCAAATAAATTTCATAACGTAAATATAAATACAAACAATGAATTTGCTAAAGGAATTGAAGCTAAGATAAGAAAATAGAAAAACGCACAAAAATCCTCCCCGGGCCCACGTCTCGGAATCGGGTAAAAGTTACGGATTATGAACACCCATTCACTCACGAGATCACTCGAACAAAATCCGATGCCAAAATCTCACTCAAAACTCGGATTTACAATTGGGGAATTTTTCCCCCAAATCCCCATTCTTCCACTCAAATTCTTAGTTTAAATGTATTAAACAACAATAGATTGATGAAATATAAACGAAATAGGGTTAGGAATCGTTACCTACTGATTTCCTCTTCAAAACCCTCTCAAAATCGCCTTCTCCCAAGCTAAAAATCAAATTTGATGTTATGAACTTCAAACCCTCAAAATTTCTATATCTCCCAGCGATTACCGCATCTACGGTTCATGGGGCCGCACCTGCAGTCCCGCACCTGCGCCTTGGGCTCCGTATCTGCGGAATTTCATTAACTCCACGCTCATCGCACATGACCTCCCTTCTCCGCAGATGCGGTACGCTTTGGGGTCCTTGAGCCGCATCTACGGTCACTGACCCTTGAGCTCCAGACCGCACCTGCGACCTCTTGCCTCGCTTCTGCGGGCCTCACCTGCGCGCTCCTCACCGCAGGTGCAAAAATACCAGAAGCAGCAACTTCAGATTTTTGCCAAAGTCCAAATTCACTTCCGTTAAGCATCCGGAACTCACCCGAGGCCCCGGGACCTCAACCAAACATACCAACCAATCTTAAAACATCATAAGAATTTAATCCAACCCTCGAATCACATCAAGCAACGCTAAAACCACGAATCACCCTCCAATCCAAGCATAATGAACTTGCAATCTCAAGAATTCTACAACCGATGCCGAACCAACCAAACCATGCCTGATCGACCCCAAATTTTGCACACAAGTCACATTCAACACTACAGAGCTATTCCAATTTTCGGAATCGGATTCCGACCCCAATATCAAAATCTCACTATCGATCCGGAAATTTCAAAAATTCAAATTTCGGCATTTCAAGCCTAAATAAGCTACGGACCTCCAAAACACAATCCGAACACGCCCTTAAGCCTGAAATCACCCTACGGAGCTAACTGAATCGACGGAACTCCATTCCGAGGCTGTCTTCATACTGTTCCGACTACGATCCAAATTCTAAAGCTTAAGCTCTCATTTAGGGACTAAGTGTTCCAAAACACTCCCAAACTCAAAACGAATCCTCCCGGCAACTCACAATAGCAGAAACAAACACGGGGAAAGCAGTTAATAGGGGATCATGGCGTTAATTCTTAAAACCACCGACCGGGTCGTTACATCCTTCCCCTTTTAAAACATTCGTTTGTCCTCGAACGAGCATAGAGACATACCTAAAGTGATGAAAAGATGAGGGTAACGGTTGCGCATATCCTGCTCGGTCTCCCAAGTCGCCTCCTCGACCGGCTGACCCCACCACTGAACCCTCACTAATGCAATGTCCTTTGACCTCAGCTTTCGAACATGCGTGTCCAATATCGCCACTGGCTCCTCAACATAAGATAGATCCTTGTCCAAATGGACTGAATTGAAATCCAACACGTGTGACGAATCACCGTGATACTTCTGAAGCATCGAAACATGAAATACTAGATGAACTCCTGTCAAGCTGGGAGGTAAGGCAAGCTCATAAGCAACCTCCCCAACATGTCTCAATACCTCAAAAGGACCAATAAACCTGGGACTCAGTTTCCCCTTCTTCCCAAATCTCATAACGCCTTTCATAGGCGAAACCCGAAGCAAGACCCGCTCTCCAACCATATAGGAAACATCACGAACCTTCCGGTCCGCATAACTCTTCTGTCTGGACTGGGCTGTGCGAAGTCTATCCTGAATCACCTTAACCTTCTCCAAGGCGTCCTGAACAAAGTTTGTGCCCAATAATCTAGCCTCACCGGGCTCAAACCAAACCACCGGGGATCTACACCGCCTACCATACAAATCCTCATACGGTGCCATCTGAATGCTGGACTGATAATTGTTGTTGTAGGCAAACTTCGCCAGTGGCAAGAACTGATCCCAAGAACCTCCAAACTCCATCACACACGCACGGAGCATATCCTCAAGAATCTAAATAGTGTGCTCGGGCTGTCCATCCGTCTGGGGGTGAAATGTTGTGCTTAACTCCACTCGAGTACCCAACTCATGTTGTAGGGCCCTCTAGAATCTTGATGTGAACTGAGTACCTCTATCTAAAATGATGGAAACTGGAATACCATGCAGACGAACAATCTCTCGGATATAAATCTCCGCCAACCGCTCTGAAGAAAAGGTAGTACACACAAGAATGAAGTGCACGGACTTGGTCAGCCGATCCACAATCACCCAAATGGCATCGAACTTCCTCAAAGTCCGTGGGAGTCCAACTACGAAGTCCATGGTGATACGCTCCAACTTCCACTCCGGAATCTCTATCTGCTGAAGCAAACCACCCGGTCTCTAGTGCTCATACTTTACCTGCTGAAAATTGTGGCACTGAGCTACAAACCCGACTATATCTTTCTTCATCCGCCTCCACCAATAGTGCTATCTCAAATCCTGGTACATCTTTGCGGCACCCGTATGGATGGAATATGCAAACTATGGGCCTCCTATAGAATCAACTCCCGAAGCCCATCAACATTGGGTACAAATATCCGACCCTGCATCCTCAATACCCCGTCATCACCAATGGTCACATCTCTGGCATCACCATGTAGAACCTTGTCCTTGAGGACAAGCAAGTGAGGGTCATCAAACTGACACTCTCTAATACGATCCAATAAGGAAGACCGAGAAATCACACAAGCTAGAACCCGACTGGGCTCCAAAAGATCCAACCTCACAAACTGGATGGCTAAGGCCTGAACATCCATCACCTTGGGCCTCTCCGCTGATAGTAAATGAGCCAAACTCTCCGCCCGGCAACTCAAAGCATTGGCTACCACATTGGCCTTTCCCGGGTGATATAAGATAGTGATATCATAGTCCTTCAGTAGCTCTAACCACCTCCTCTGGCGCAAATTAAGATCCTTCTGCTTGAACAGATGCTACAAACTCCGGTGATCAGTATAGATCTCACAAGGAACACCGTACAAATAATAACACCGGATCTTCAAGGCGTGAACAATAGCAGCTAACTCGAGATCATGGATAGGATAATTCTTCTCATGTACCTTCAACTGTCTGGACGCGTAGGCAATCACCCTACCATCCTGCATCAATACCGCTCCAAGTCCAATCCTCGAGGCATCACAATAGACAGTATAAGACCTCGAACCTGTAGACAATATATACACTAGGGCTCTAGTCAAAGCAGACTTGAGCTTCTGGAAGCTCTCCTCACGCTCTTCTGTCCACTGGAACGGAGCACCCTTCTGGTTCAGCCTGGTCATAGGTACTGTAATAGATGAAAATCCCTCAACAAATCGACGGTAATAACCCGCCAGGCCAAGAAAACTGCGGATCTCTGTAGCTGAGGATGGTCTGGGCCAACTCTGCACTGCTTCCACTTTCTTCGGATCCACTTTGATCCCCTCACTCGATACTACATGACCCAAGAATGCCACGGAATCCAACTAGAACTCACATTTCGAGAACTTCGCATATAATTTATTTCCCTCAAAGTCTGAAGCATTGTCCTCAGGTGCTGCTCATGATCTTCCCAACTCCGGGAGTATACCAGAATATCATCAATAGAGACAATGAAGAATGAGTCAAGATATGGCTGGAACACACTGTGCATCAAATACATAAACGCTGTTGGGGCATTGGTCAGCCCAAATGACATAACAAGGAACTCGTAATGACCATACCGAGTCCTGAAAGTAGTCTTTAGGATATCTGGCTCCCGAATCTTCAACTGATGATAACCAGAACGCAAGTCAATCTTAGAAAACACTTGAGCACCCTGTAACTGATCAAACAGGTCATCAATACGAGGCAAAGGATATCGGTTCTTCACTGTAACTTTGTTCAACTGGCGATAATCAATGCACATACGCATAGAACCATCCTTCATCTTCACAAACAAGACAGTAGCACCCTAAGGTGATACACTGGGCCGAATAAAACCCTTATCAAGCAACTCTTGTAACTGATCCTTCAACTCCTTCAACTCAGGAGGAGCCATACGATAAGGAAGGATAGAAATGGGTTGAGTGCCCGACAACAAATCAATGCCGAAATCAATATCTTTGTCGGGTGGCATACCCGGAAGATCAGCTGGAAACACATCAGGAAAATCCCGTACTACTGGGACTGAATCAACTGTGAAGGTATCAATACTGACATCTTCACATAAGCTAGATACGCGTCACACCCCTTCGCAACCATTCGCTGAGCTTTAAGAAATGAAATAACTCTACTGGAGTGTGATCTAAAGTACCCCTCCACTCTACCCGCGGTACATCTGGCATAGCTAGCGTCATGGTTTTGGCGTGACAATCAAGAATAGCATAATGGGGCGACAACCAGTCCATGCCCAAGATAACATCAAAATCTACCACGCTGAGCAATAATAAATCGGCTCTGGTCTCAAAACCACTTAGAGAAATCAAACACGACCCATAAACGCGATCCACAACAAGAGAATCTCCCACAGGAGTAGAAACATAAACAGGGGAACTCAAAGAATCCCGAGATACACCCAAATGCGGAGCAAAATAAGAGGACACATAAGAATAAGCGGAACCTAGATCGAATAAAACCGATGCATCTCTATGACAAACCAGGACAATACCTGTGATGATAGAATCGGAGGGGACAGCCTCAATACGGGCAGGAAGGGCATAGTATCTGGCCTGGCCTCCCCCTCTAGGGCAACCTCTACCTCCCCGACCTCCACCTCTAGCTGGCTGAGGAGGTGGGGTAGCAACTGGTGCTGTAATCATAGCCTAGGAACTCTGCGGAGCACGCTGTAGCTAAGAAGTATATGGAGGTGCACCCCTCCTAAGTCTGGGGCAATCCCTCACCATATGGCGTGTGTTGCCACACTCAAAACAAGTTCTGGGAGGGTGTGGCGGTTGTGACTGGCTCGGGCCAGGTCGGCTGGACTGACCACTGAAAGCACCCCGTGCAGGAGGAGCACTAGATACTAGGGGTGCATAATAAGGCTCCTGAGGTCTAGGAGGAGCTGGAACACCACTGGCTGCTGGAAGAGCTGAATGAACGGGGCGACTCACATAACCCCTACCATGACGAACTGCGGCTGGGGCACGAGCACCAGAATAATGGCCCGACTCTCGATACCTCTTGGCCTCCCTCTCCTCTCTATCCCGAGCATGCATACCCTCTACTCCCCTAGTAATGCTCACCACCTGTTGATAAGAAATATCCATCTCCAACTCCCGAGCCATGCTAGACCTGATGCTGGGAATGAGCCCCTCAATAAACCGGCAAACTCTCTCACGAACTGTAGAAACCAAGGCTGGTGCATGCCTAGCCAAGTCAGTGAAACGGATAGCATACTTCGAGACAGTCATAGTACCCTGGCGTAGATGCTCAAAATCTGCGCGCCAAGCATCCCTGAGGCTCTGAGGGACATATTCTCTCAAGAACATATTTGAAAACTAAGTCCATGTCAGGGAAGCCGCCTCAGCTGAACTGTCCAACTTATAAGTACGCCACCACTGATAGGTTGCTCCTCGAAGCTGGAAGGCAGTGAAGGAAACCCCACTCGATCCTGATATACCCATGGTACGGAGGATACGGTAGCACTCCTCCAGAAATCCCAGAGCATCATCTGATGCTAGACCACTGAATATAGGAGGCCGGTACTTCTTGAACCTCTCAAGCCTTCTCTGCTTCTCCTCAGAAGCCACTTCCCTCTCCTCGGGCTGAATTGGGGCTACAGGTTGTACCGGTATAATCTCTAGGACCTAATCAACATGTACTCGCTGCTCAGGAGTGAGGGCGGCGGGAGTCTGTGCTCCTCCCCCGGCCTGGGATGTGACTGCAGTAAGGGGAATCAACCCTGCCTGAGCTAGAGTAGTGTACATGCTCATGAACTGTGCAAGGGTCTCCTGAAGAGCTGGAGCAGTAGTAGCAGTAGGCGTATCGGATGCTTGGGCTCCGGATGAAGCTGCTGGTGGCTCCTCGGTGGCAGCTCGCGCAGTTGCTCTGGCTACACCACGTGCACGTCCTCGGCCTCTACCTCGGCCTCGGCCTCTGGCGGCTCTAGCAGGGGGCGCGGGTGCCTGGTCATCTCCGGTAGTACCTGTCCTCGCCATATTGAGAGAATAGAAGACAGAAGTTTAGAATTTCGAAGTCAATAATTTCGCACGACAAGGAATGAATTGAAGTGAAATGTTTTTCCTAACAGTTACATAGTCTCTCGTAGATAAGTACAGACGTCTCCGTACCGATCCGCGAGACTCTAGTAAACCCGCTTGTGATTCATGACTCCTATGAACCTAGAGCTCTGATACCAACTTATCACGACCCAAGTTCTCCCTCTGTGAACTGTCGTGACGGCACCTAGTTCCTACGACTAGGTAAGCCTAACAATTTGCGGAAAAAGGAAAACAAAATACGAAACTAGCAAAATACGAGTAATATAATAGAGAAGTTTAAAAATGCCGCTCGGCATATACTATTTCACTCTCTCAAACTTAACACAAAAGACTCCCAAAACCCGGAATCTCATGAAATCACAAGCTATGGAAAACTACGTAATGTTCTAACTCTAGAATGTCTAATCAAAAGTAAATATAGTAAGTCTAAAGCTAAAGGAAGAATAGAGAGGGACTCCTGGATCTGCGGACGCGGCAGATATACCTCGAAGTCTCTGATATCGACTGCCTCACTGATAGAACGGCTGAGCAGTAGAACCTGGATCTGACACGAAAAACATGTGCATGAAAGAGCATGAGTACACCACAGCGGTACCCAGTAAGAGCCAAGCCTAACCTCGGTCGAGTAGTGACGAGGAAGGTCAGGGCCCTACTAGTTATATATATGTAACAAGGTAAGCAGTATGAAATGAAGCAGTATGATTAAAGTACTAACAGTCGATAAAGAATAAAAACAAAGAAAGAATATAACTCAGAACACAGAGATAGCAACAGGGGGATCTACCAGGATATCGTTCCGTAGTCCCAAACGTAAATGTGCAGGGGGATCTACCGAAATACCGATCCATAGTCCTAAAGTAAATATCCAGTACAGGGGAATCTACCGGGTGTCGCCCCGTAGTCCCAAATATAAATGTGAAGGGGGATCTACCGGAATATCCATCTGTAGTCCCAAAGTAAATATCCAGTACAGGGAAATCTACCAGGTGTCGTCCCGTAGTCCCAAATATAAATGTGCAGGGGGATCTACCAGATACCGATCCGTAGTCCCAAAGTAAACATGCAGGGGGATCTACCGGAATACCAATTCGTAGTCCCAAAGTAAACACATAATAGTCTCAAGAAATAATCTAAAGTTCTATTCAAGTTCATACGAAGAAAAGCTGAGATTTCTATTCTAAACATGCTGCACAGAATTCAAGTAACTAGTTTAAGCATATAGTACAGTTAAGTCACACAAGCATGCTTTCCTAAGCTAAACAGTAGGCTTTAATTATAAGTAATGTTCAACAAAAAGGAAACACAGATATTTACTTAATGAAAATGGGGGTTTTCAACAATTAGCACATGTACTCACTCGTCACCTCACGTACATGGCACTCATATAACAACAGTACCAAAATCCTAAGGGGTGTTCCCCCACACAAGGTTAGGCAAGCCACTTACCTCGAACCAACTCAAAAATTAACCCGAAACCACGCTCTTGCCACGAGTATCCAACTAAGAGTGGCCCAAATCTAATCAAATAAATTTCATAATGTAATATAACTACAGACAATGAATTTAGCTAAAGGAATCGAAGCTAAGATAAGAAAATAGAAAAACGCCCACAAATCCTCCCCGGGACCACGTCTCGGAATCGGGTAAAAGTTACGGATTATGAACACCCATTCACTCATGAGCACACTTGAACAAAAATCACCAAAATCCGATGCCAAAATCTCACTCAAAACTCGGATTTTCAATTGGGGTACTTTTTCCCCAAATCCCCATTCTTCCACTCAAATTCTTAGATTAAATGTGTAAAACAACCATAGATTGATGAAATATAAGCAAAATAGGGCTAGGAATCGTTACCCACTGATTTCCTCTTCAAAATCCTCTCAAAATCGCCTTCTCCCAAGCTAAAATCAAATTTGATGTTATGAACTTCAAACCCTCAAAATTTCTATATCTGCCCAGCGATTACCGTATCTGCGATTCATGGGGCCGCACCTACGGTCCCGTACCTGCGCCTTTGGGCTCCGCATCTGCGAAATTTCATTAACTCCGCGCTCACCGCACCTGCGCTCCCTTCTCCGCAGATGCGGTCCGCTTCTGCGGTCCTTGAGCCGCATCTGCGGTCACTGGCCCTTGAGCTCCAGACCGCACCTGCGACCTCTTGCCTCGCTTCTGCGGGCCTCACCTGCGGGCTCCTTACCGCAGGTGCAAAAATACCAGAAGCAGCAATTTCAGATTTTTGCCTAAGTCCAAATTCACTTCCGTTAAGCATCCGAACCAAACATACCAACCAATCCTAAAACATCATACGAACTTAATCCAATCCTCGAATCACATCAAACAACGCTTAAACCACGAATCACCCTCCAATCCAAGCATAATGAACTTTAAATCTCAAGAATTCTACAACCCATGCCGAAACCAACCAAACTATGCCCGATCGACCCCAAATTTTGCACACAAGTCACATTCAACACTACGGAGCTATTCCAACTTTCGAAATCGGATTCCGACCCCGATATCAAAATCTCACTATCGATCCGAAAACTTCAAAAATTCAACTTTCAGCATTTCAAGCCTAAATAAGCTACGGACCTCCAAAACACAATCCGAACACGCCCCTGAGCCCGAAATCACCCTTCAGAGCTAACGGAATCGACGGAACTTCATTCCGAGGTCGTCTTCACACTGTTCCGACTACAGTCCAAATTCTAAAGCTTAAGCTCTCATTTAGGGACTAAGTGTCCCAAAACACTCCGAAACTCAAAACAAATCCTCCCGGCAACTCAAAATAGTAGAAACAAATACGGGGAAAGCAGTTAATAGGCGATCGGGACGTTAATTCTTAAAACGACCAGCCCAGTCGTTACACTACTACGAGATATTGTACTTGTGTATTCTGTTCTTTAAAGAAGTGTCCTCGCTATATTGTAATACCTCAAAGCATGGTGTGAAATGTGAATGAATTTATTTTCACTCGGTGTAGAAACTACCAATTCTCCAAACAATTGTAGTCAGAGATGTGAATGGGATTCTTTCTACGAGGTGCAGAAAGTACTAATTCTCCGATGTACTAATATGACCAACATTGAAACACTTGTATCCACGAGCAAGAGAACAACTGATGAACTGATCTATAACACACCAAGTACCCCTAGATCCTGAAAGATTTTAAACATGAACAACAAGCATATCAATGTTTGGTTCCTTACGTATGATACAACTGCATTCAAAATTATTCGGAGAGGAATAGAAATATAACCACTAACACAGTAACATCATCTGAACTTATTCAGAATGTCTGGCGAAAACTTATGCAATACTTGTGCATCTTTTTTTTCTTCTGATAGGTGTGCAAAACTTTAGCATCTTGCACGCAACAGACCGTAATAATATGATTACTTGTTCTAGTAATCACTTTGTAACGCCTAAACGTGTCAAACCAGAATCCTCAATGATGTGAGCTTAGAGCAAAAGCGAGAAAGCACAAATCATGAATTCAAAAACTAGTGTTTCCATTTTCATTTGAAGCTTTTGTATCTTATAGTGTTATGTTCCAACTCATCAACAACATCACATGGACTAAAACCTTATTTTGTTTTATTCCTTTACGATAACCGCACTAAATTACATTACAGTGTTCATCTCTCCGTCCCTTAGTTTGTAATAAAAACTTACATTTGTTAACATTAGAGAGGATTATACATGCATTGTCAATTAACAGCTCTTTCTAGACAGGATAATATGCAAACATTGATTACATAATACATGGAATATGATTTACGTACTTGCTGGGAAAAAATGTGCAATGATGCAAATTCACAATCATGAGGCCTAATTGCACTTTGAGAAGGAAATAACAACAAAATCAATCACAATGGTTTCTAGCATTAAAACTTCCTAAATCCATAAGAAAGAAAAACAATAATATTACAAAAATTGTGATTATTTTGAGAAAAACGTTTTCCCCATGGGCACCTTTCCCGGGTGTAAACATCCATGTTATTACCAATCAGCTAATGCAGAGCACCGATTATAATGTTCTTGGTGTAAACACTACTTCTTGATGGCATAGCTCCTCCCGCAACCAAGCAAGAGTATTTTAATGAGCTCCATAATTAAGTTTGTCGCCACCAAGTATGAAGTAATATTTTTTTTGTTGAATGATGAATCAACTCATCACACATATTCTGCGATTTATAATAGATTATTACTTGGGGTCAAGTTTTCTCAGTTATTATTGCCCTTTCGGTCTATTAATATGTTATCCTGATCAGCATTGCTTCCACGTTTCACATTTTTGTTTTAGTATATATATATAATGTTTTTAAGGCTACATCGTTCTCACTGCACTAACCACAATTTAATTATGCATGAGTGTTCCTAACATGGCTAAAGTTATTTTCAGAAATTTACTTGTAATCAAGATGTGTACACACTCCAATTATCACTATTGCTTCCAGGTTTCATATTTTTGTTTTCGTATGTAACTTCTTTAAAGATACATCGATCTCACTGCACTAACCACAATTTAATTATGCATGAGTGTTCCTAACATGGCTAAAGTTATTTTCAGAAATTTACTTGTAATCAAGATGTGTACACACTCCAATTATCACTATTGCTTCCAGGTTTCATATTTTTGTTTTCGTATGTAACTTCTTTAAAGATACATCAATCTCACTGCACTGACCATAATTTAATTTTGTATGAGCGTTCCTAACATGGCCAGACTTAATAATTTTCAAAAATTTACTTGTAATCAAGAAGTGTACACACATCCCTATTGCTTTCCCGTTTCACATTTTAGTTTTAGTATAAAACTTCTATAAGGCTACATCGATCTCATTGCACTGACCACAATTTAATTGTGCATGAGCGTTCCTAACATGGGAAAAGTTATTTTCAGAAATTTACTTGTAATCAAGATCTGTACACTGTAACGATCCGACCGGTCGTTTCGAGCTCTAGCGCATTGTTCGGCGGTTTGAGGCCATGGGTAGCTTCACTTCAGGTATTATGACTTATACGCGTTGTCAGAATAGGAATTCGTGAAGTTCGGAGGTTATTTGGAAAGAAAATTCTCATTTCGGAAGCTTAGAGTTGGAAGAATTGACTAAGGATGGATTTTTGAGTAAACAACCTCGAAATCGGGATCTGAAGGTTCCATCAGGTTTGTATGATGATTTCGGAATTGGGGTATGTTCGGATCGGGTTTTGGATGACCCGGGAGTATTTCGACACCTATCGTGGAAGTTAACATTGTTGGAAGAATCTCATAAATTTGGGTGGAAGTGCATTTCAATATTATCGATGTCCGTTTGGGATTCTGAGTCTTGGAATAGCTTTGTATGGTGATTTTGAGATTGGAAGGGCGTTCAGAAGTGGATTCAGAGGTCTGTAGGTCATTTTGGAGTCATTTGGCTAAAGTTAGAAATTTGAAGGTTTTTGAGAAGTTCGCCCGGAAGTGGACTTTTTGATATCGGGGTCGAAATTCGATTCGGGAAGTTGGAGTTGGTCCATAATGTCGAATGTGACTTCTGTGCAAAATTTGAGGTCAATCGGACGTGATTTGATAGGTTTCGGCATCGAATGTAGAAGTTTGAAGTTCTAAAGTTCATAAAGCTTGAATTGGGGCGCGACTCATGATTTCGATGTTGTTTGATGGGATTTGAGGCCTCGAGTAGGTCCATATTAGGTTATGCGACTGGTTAGTATGATTGGACGGGGTCCCGAGGGCCTCGGATGTGTTTCGGGGTAGTTTCGGATCGAATTCGGATGAAAAGTTGCTACTGGTTTGCTAGTGCTGGTGTTGTCCTACGCGAACGCGGGAAAAGGGACGCGATCGCGTAGAAGGATTTCTGGGCTGGTGATTTTTCCCCTACCCGAACGTGGTGAGGGGCCTGCGAATGCGTAGGTGGGCCTGGCAATGCTTTGCGAACGCGGAGGCCCAACCGCGAACACGAAGAGGGGATGAGGGAACGGGACAGGAGGTCGTTTGGCCTACGCGAACGCGTTCAGTGGGACGCGAACGCGGAGAAGGAATTTTGGGCGAGGTCTATTTGCCCTTCGCGATCGCGATGTCTTTTCCGCGATCGCGTTGAGGGGAGGCATGTGCAGAATATAAGTTGCAAAACAGGAGTTTGGCCATTTTCGTCTCATTTCCTCCATGGGAGCCAACCTAGGAGCGATTTTAGAGCTCCATTCTCATCATCTATGTCAAGGTAAGTGATTCCCACCTATTACAAGTTAAATACTTGGATTATATCTAGATTTTTACATGGAAAATCATGAGAAATTAGTAGAAATTTGGGGTTTTGAAGAAAAACCTAGAAATTGGTATTTTTGGATTTTTACCACGAATTTGGGCATGAAATTGGGAATAAATTATATATTTGTGTTCGTGACGTTATGGGTAAAGTTTAACTTTGAAAATTCTCGGAATCCGGGCACGTGGGCCCGAGGGTGATTTTTACCGACTTTTCGAGCGGAGTTGGGAATTTGTTTAAATTGAATTGTTGTGAGTATTAGAGTATATTTTTATGGGTTTGCATATTTATTGACTAGTTTTGGAGCGTTGGGCATCGATTTGTGTTGCTTGAATGACTTAGGAGTCAGTTATGGAACTTCGGAGCGAGGTAAGTCTTCTCTCTAACCTTGTAAGAGGTAATTAACCCCATAGGTGAACTAAATTAAAATGTGCTTCTATTTGTGGGGGCTACGTACGCACGAGGTGACGAGTGTTCGTACATAGCTACTAGTTATGCCTATGTCCGGGTAGTTTTAGGCTTACATCATGCCTTGTTAATGTCGTTGTTGATTTATGTTTATGATTTGCCTTAAGAAGAAGCAAGATTGAGGTTGAGTAATAATCGTCTTGAAAGAGTTGGAATTTGAGGAATTTAAGATTTAAAAGTTTTCATTGGAACTTCGTAATTTTGAAAAGAATTGAGGAATATGTTAATAACTTAAGAAATCTATATGTAACCGCGTCGCCATTATATTTCGCGAGCAGGGTAAATCTCCACTATTCTTACGGGATCGAGTCGTTCGCCTCGGCAGGATTTATGTACCACACTCTCATGGGAGCGGGTCGTTCGCCTCGGCCGTATATAGATGCATCTATGGTTCGTGTCGGTCGACCCTCGGCAGTACACAGTTTACTTTTATGTTGGATCGGGTCGTACGCCTCGTCATTTTCTATATCATATCCTCATGGAATCGTGCGTAATATTTGGCAAGCAGCTGGTGTATCCGTGAATTCTCCGTATTTGAAAGGTTTGGACTAGGAAGTCATCTCCTAGGATTAATGGTTCATATTAGGAAGTGCATCTCCTATTGGAATGGCTCAAACTAGGAATTGCGTCTCCTACGAATGAGGTTCAAAGGTTTGGACTAGGAAGTGCGTCACCTAAGATTAATGGTTCGTATTAGGAAGTGCGTCTCCTATTGGAATGGTTCAAACTAGGAATTGTGTCTCCTACGAATGAGGTCAAAAGACATGGACTAGGAAGTGCGTCTCCTAGGATTAATGGTTCATATTAGGAAGTGCGTCTCCTATTGGAATGGCTCAAAGTAGGAATTGTGTCTCCTACAAATGAGGTCAAAAGACATGGACTAGGAAGTGCGTCTCCTACGGACTTGGACTAGGAAGTGCGTCTCCTAGGATTGATGGTTCGGATTAGGAAGTGCGTCTCCTAATGGAATGACTCAAACTAGGAAGTGTGTCTCCTACGAGTGAGGTTTAAGGGTTTCGACTAGGTATTGCATCTCCTAGGATTGGTATAGATTAGGAAGTGCATCTCCTACGAGTGGGGTTGAAGGACTTGGACTAGGAAGTGCGTCTTCTAGGAATAAAGGTTCAGATTAGGAAGTGCGTCTCCTATGAGTGAGGGTTAGGGACTTGTACTAGGAAGTGCGTCTCCTAGGATTGATGGTTCAGACTAGGAAGTGTGTCTCCTATTGGAATGGCTCAAACTAGGAATTGCGTCTCCTACAAATGAGGTTTAAAGGTTTGGACTAGGAAGTGCGTCTCCTAGGATCAATGGTTCATATTAGGAAGTGC